>NW_015633524.1:1956977-1969199 GCF_001515625.1 Sinocyclocheilus rhinocerous
CATTGAACGCTCAAGTGCACACGCACACACACACACACACACAGGTTTTAGCAGTCAGCGAATAACTATGTTACAGTCCCGGGATTGTAATGGATTTTTCTCCCTAATCCCTGTATGTCCCTTCCCCATCCATATTTACCTCTGGATTTACACTTCAATGAGGGGGGTGGTACACCATGATAATGCGCCGCACACTTCTGCCTGGATGAGACTGACACCTGCTACTGTATATGTGAAGGTGTATTTATGCTTTTATGTACTGCATTCACATTTATTTGCGTGCAGCACCTTTTCCCTATCTGTTCTGGTTTGGCCAGTTTTCTGCCCAACTTTGCTTCCGAAGGATAAAAACAAGTTGGGACTGAGGTTAGGATTACGGAAAGGTTTATATTCCAGTGAAAATATTTCACGAGAGGAATTAGATCCGGAAGGAGAACAGGGGACGACTATCTCCTCTTCCAATGGAAATGATATATGAACCAGACCGATTTACATGACTATACGTAATAAAAATAGGCATCAAGCACGTCCTTAACATGAAACCTATTCACCTTTCCTTTACAGCTAACACCTTTACCGTGTAATCCCCTTTATCATTTCCAACACTTTTCTCATCCCCATTCCACTCTAGGTCGACCGTACCTCCTTATCACATGCGGTTTATTGGAAGTCTCCAACGGAAGCCTCAATAAATCCATAAGCCCATGAAGATGACAGAAGAGGGAATATATGATATATGCTGAGAGTCACATCCGTATATATGTGTGTGCGTGTGTTAGTTTGTAGCTGGGGAATGGCTCATACCTTGCTTTCTCCTTGTCATCCCTGCTAGGCGCATGACCAGCGGTGCATGAGTGTGTATATAAATGTATGTGTGTGGTCTGACAATACGACTTGTCCTCCACTGTGTCCCACAGGCGTCTCTGAGAGAGCGAGAGAGACAGAAAGAGACATCTAACTACTTACGGCAGCCTTCAGACACATGGGGCTTCGATTTCCTGTGTTCAAGGTGAAGTGTGTAATTTTTTCGATGTTAAAATACTTTCTTCTATGCCGGTGTAATGTGCAGAGACAACTATAAGTAAGCCGTTCTTAGGAAAACTTCACAAGTAATCACTGTGGCAACAGCCTAACATGCCAGCGTTTGGTTTAAGAAGTGACGTACTGGGACTAAATAAACAGTTTAGGGCCTATGCACAATAATAATGATACAAAATTAAAAGAATAGTTCACCCAAAAATGAAAATTTACTCAAAATGTACTCATCCTCAGGCCATCCAAGATTCTTTCTTCATTGGAACAGATTTGGAGAAATTTAGCATTACATCACTTGCTCACCAATGGATTCTCTGCAGTGAATGGGTGCCGTCAGAATGAGAGTCCAAGCAGCTGATAAAAACATCATAATAATTCACAAGTAATCCACACAAATCCAGTCCATCAATTAATGTTTTGGGAAGTGAAAATCTGTGTTTTTGTAAGAAACAAATCCCTCATTAAAGGGTTCTTACCAAAATTCAAGCCTATAATAACGCTTCATCCAGGTAAAAGGTTCATCTGCTGTCGTCCTCTCGTGTCAAAATCGACCAAAATATTTGTTTTCTGTTGTAAACGATGGTTGATTTTTTTTTGCATATTTCTCTCCTGATTCAGACAAGATAACTTTTTCACCAGAGAAAACGTCTCAGGCTACTTATGTAACCATGGTTCCCTGAGTAGGGAACGAGACACTGCGTCCTCTAGGGGTCGCTATGGGGAACGCCTCGTCGTGACCTGTGTCTGAAGCATACATTGAAAAAACAGAGCCTGTGTTATGGCCGCATGATCCAAGAAGTATGAAGCCGAAAACCGGCTTTTCTTACCGTCTGGACATATATCGACGAGTGAAATAAACACTGCAAGTCGAGCACCCGGTTTCTGAACCCAGCAGAGGGTTGCCCATCGCGGACATACCCTAGAAACGAAGAAGAGAATGATGTGTGCTCCCGGCGCCTATTTATACTATAGTCGCACCGGTAGTGACGTCATGGCTGTCGCCGGCCAACGAGTTGGTGTTTTTTGTATATATGCTTCAGACACGGGTCACGACGAGGCGTTCCCCATAGCGACCCCTAGAGGACGCAGTTCGAAGTTTCCATGAAAGGGAAAGCAAGATTATGTATAGAAGACGTGTGGATTATTTAATTATTAGAGGACTCGTGGATTATTGTGATGTTTTTATCAGCAGTTTGGACTCTCATTCTGACGGCACCCATTCACTGCAGAGGATCCATTGATGAGCAAGTGATGCTACATTTCTCCAAATCGATTTTCCAATGAAGAAACAAACGTATCTTTTTGATGACCTGAGGATGAGTAAATGTTCCGCAAATGTAATTATTATTTTTGGGGGGTGGGGGGTGAACTGTTCCTTTAAAAAAATGCTAAATAATTTTTTTAATATATATTTTTTTATCATAATTAAATGAAATAATCATTAAAATTAAATAACATTATTGATTAAAATTGAAAAAGTGTAATTTTGGTGCAAGTTCAGCATTCGTCATTTGGTAAAGGTTACTTTTGGCTACATACATTCGAAAAACCATAAATGGCCCAGACTACATTAAATACATTAAATTCCTGGTTCAAGGAGGAAAGAGAAATATACTGACCACAATGCATTTTGTGTAGTAAAGTATTGGCTGCTGCACATGAAACAACTGATATTCATGATGCATTTATAAACCAAAAATAGTATAAACACAAGCCTCATGCAATATCTGCATTTTATTTGTTTATTGTTATATTAACATCACATTACAGGCGCAAAATAGGTTGCAACTGGCAATTAACATCAACTTTAATGAATGTTGCAGCTTTAGTAAAGACAAGATATGAACAATGGGAACCAGGGTGGAGAGGGCAGACAACATCCTCAGCATCTCTTGTTCATGTGGTGCATGTTTTTGATAAACATTGCTGCTTTTCACAGTGTGAATGAGAGGTCTGTATCGATTTGCAGTTCCTTAAGATGCTTCTAAAGCAGAGGCAGCAGAGACTGGATGAATAAAACAATGATTATGCATTTCTCTCTCACACAGCTCAGTCTGACTTCCCACCATCTACTGACAAACCTCAGAGATAGCGGCCCTCCTCGTCTGGTCACCATCTGACTGCAGCAGTCAAAGAGCCATTTGCATGTTATTTGAATATCACACTGCTGACCCCTCCTCCACACTTACTGAAGAATGATAAAACATTCCGTGCTTCTTTGAAATAATATATAAAAAGAGATATTTTTCCTCTTATGAAGTATGATGTCTAAAGAATAGAAGCCTGTTTCTACCAAGGAATAGAATATTAAAAATGTAACAGACTTACTAGCTCACAATTCTGACTTTTTTCCTCACAATTCTGAGTTTCTCTCTCACAATTCTGAGAAAAAAGAATGGCAAGATACAGTATAAACTGAGAACTGCGAGATCTCACAATATAAAGTCAGATTCAGAGTTTACATCTCACAATGTCTGTTTCCATCACAATAAAAAAATAATAATAATAAATAAATAAAATAAATAAATAAATAAATAAAGGTAATTTAGACTCTTTATTTCACTATTTTCCCCTTGCAATTCTGAGTTTATATCTCACAATTCTGTGTTTCCGTCATGGAATAAAAAAATAATAAAAAAATAAGTAAATAATAATAAAAAAAAAACTTAATTTTGTTTAGCAATTCTGAGTTTCTGACAATTGTAGATAGTAAAAATGGCGAGATATAAACTCAGATTTTTCTGAATTTTAAGTTTACTTTTTTTTTTTAAAACTTTTTTTTTTAACTTTCTCTCACAGTTGTAACTTTTTTCTTGCAATTGTGAGTTTGCATCTCACAAGTCTTTTTGTTTAATTCTTTTTATCTTAGCAGTTTTATCAGATGCAAAGTCCAAATCGTGAGATGTAAAGTCAGAATTGTGAGATAATTACTTTTTTAATCTTTTATTCTGATGGAAACGAGTTTCACAAGAGTTACATCACAACTTTACTGTGTGTTTATTGCCATTTTTGGCAACATTTGAATGCAGCTCATCCGAACAGAATTTATCGCTGGAACCATATGTTTTATGAGAAAGAAGTAAGACTCCATCTGAATCTGAGAATGTTTTCGTTCTTCTTCCTTACCTCTCTGTTTTCTGTGAATAGACTGTACACATGAGAGAGAGAGAGAGAGAGAGAGGGAGGGACAGAATTTAAGCATGTAAAAACTGCTATTCACATAATGGCATTTTATGTGATTAATACCGCCATTGACAAAATAGGCAAATGGATTTTTGTTTTCCCTCTGTGCAATATCCATTTGGATTCTGTGATTATAACCAGGGCAGATCTGAGCCTAATCCGGATGGTCCTGTCTGGATCTGCTCTCAGAGGTGAGGGCTTAACTCGGACATAGTTCAGAAATCTTCACGGCCACTGTGACGGGACAACATCGTGCGAGAAAGAGTTCAGTGAGGTGAACTTTTTATTTAAAAATGTTTGAATTTTATTTAAAAAAGAAGAAGAGATTTGCCTCAAATGCAAATGCACAGAGTTATTATTAGAAAGTTATTAGCAGACTAAAATACGCAGACCTAAAATATGCAGAAATATATATATATATACACACATATCACCTTGAAGACGTTTTTATAGCAACAATAACTGCCTGAACATTATACTGTCTCTGCATAATGGACATGAAATGTTCAGCTGTTTTGTTAATAATATAAAATTTAAACAGTACATAAAAAATAAAAAATAGGGACATCCGTTTTAGTGTGTTAATTGAAATAACACATTCTTAATGTATAAAATCACTGGCAGATTACATTCATTAGCAGAATAAAAATATGCAGAAATATAAAATATATAAATATATCACTGGCACATTCTTAATGTATAAACAAAATATTAAAAAGATATTACAGGCAGAGTACATTTATTAGCAGACTAAAATAATGCAGAAATATAAAATATATAAATATATCACCTTGAAAATTTTTTTATTGTGACAATAATTGTCTGTAAGTTATACTGTCTGTACATAATGGGCATGAAATGCTCAGTTGTTTTGTTAAAATAATAAATAAAATAACATAAAATCATTAAATTAAATTAAAAAATAAATTAAATTAAATGAAATGAAATGAAATTAAATTAAATTAAAATAGCAGAGTCGGAACATATAAACCATTTTTGTAGCCAATATTGAGGTGCATTAACCAACATATCATGTAATTAATTTGATTCCAATATATATTTGATGGACAGCCATACATACTAAAAATTATTATTATTATTATAAACAAGTGTGCATAGCACTGTATATTTCTATATATAATAATACTGCAACATTTAGAGCGTAAAAATGAAATGTCCTCATCATTATCATCTCGCTGTTTTGAAAGAGAAAGAGACTTTTTCACCTTGATTTCTGTTGAATCTATCAGTTATTTCTGGCCTCCATTTTCTGTGCCGCTGATATTCTCAGTGTGTTCAAACATGGCTGTGTAGGCGTTCAGCCATTCGTTGTGCTCCACTGACTGCTCAGATTATCGCCATCCATCATTTGTTTACACTCTCATTTGGAAAATCGAGCTGTTTTACTCCCTGAAATTATCATTTGTCCCCAAGGCCACGTAAGGTGAACGTCAGCTGTGTTTTTTTTTTTTTTTCTTGTTTGTACTCTTAAGATCAGAATCGACCTCTGGTCTGTGGCACGCTTCAGATGGTATGCTGACGGACGTTCTTTGTTTTGCCTTTGGTTTACGCCTTGTCTTTTCTTGTTTGTGAAGATGTGAAGGTGAAAGGGAGATGCCAGAATAGCTGGCGGCTTACGTCAGTGTAAGAGCACTGTGGGATTGATGCTGCAGGGCGAGGCTTTTGATGGCGCAAGTGACCTTTGTCATTGGAAACGTTCTCAGACACAAGCTCAGGTTCATACACGAAAAAAAAAAAACACCCTAAAGAAAGTCTCAAGTCTCAATATACTGGTACAAAAGTATGACAAGCATCAGAAAAATCTATCAGCAGTATCTGGAGTACAGGAACACATGTGAAGTAAAGTAAAGTAAAGTAATACAACAATAATGATCATCAGTTTGACTATTTATTGACATAACAGTCTGAATAAAGTATAATAAATTAAAAATATTCTAAGTTATTAAATGGAACTAAACTAAACTCAAATGAAAAATAAAATAAATTAAAACAAATCAATTTTATAGTGTAAAGTAAAACAAAACAATTATGGTCATCATTTTTACTGTTTACTGATAACACAATTTAAATAAAATATAACTAAACAAAATATTATAAATTATTAAACTGAACTAAACTTAAATAAAATAAAATAAATACATGTTATAGTGTGAATGTAAAAAAATAACAAAATAATTATCATCAGTTTTACTGTTTATTAACATATAACACAGTCTGAATAAAATTTAACAAAGTTAAATATTATAAATTATTAAATTGAACTAAACTCAACTCAAAATAAAATAAATACATTATATAATGTTAATGTAAAAATAAAATAAAATAATTGTGGTCATCAGTTTTAATGTTTATGTACATAAAAGTCTGAATAAAATATAATAAAATAAAATATTATAAATTATTAAATTGTACTAAACTAAACTCAAATAAAATAAAATAAAATAAATACATTTTATAGTGTTAGTTCAAATAGCAAAGTCCGAATGTATAAACCAAACTGCATCAAGTTCATGCATTACTAAGCATACCATATAATAAATTACATTTCATTTTAATTGGAATGACAGCCCTAAATAATAACAAATTATTATTATTATTATTATTATTTTAGGATTTTGGGTCAAGGTTTAACTTTGTGAACAATATATTAAATTCAACAGCATTCGTCAAGAAATATTGCCTTGTAAATAGGCCCAGATGGAATATGTACACTTTTTCTGCTAACTTTTGCGGGCAAAATGTGGGATAGACGGTCAAATGTGTGGTAGCTGAAAGTATAATAAAATGATCCAAAATATTTCATAAATGAACACACAAGAGAACTTTGTGAAATATGGAAATGTGCAGTCAGTGCTTCACATGGAATTCTACAGACACATATTCCACGTGGGCCTGCTTACACAACGTTAAAACTGAAGGAGGAACACGCATGCATGAGAAAATATGAGCCATCTATGCATGATTTATGGGGCACTTGAAAATTATTGGTATCTGGTCTTGCTCTTTTAGAGATAACACAGACAGAAGCTTGCATCACTGATGGTGTTGGTAAGACACGCTGACCTACAAGTTCTGCTCATGCGTGAAACCGCAGGGAGTTCTCAACAACAGCCACTGTCTGTGTCTGCACATTCCACTCGCTTGGGCCAGAAATGCAGCAAGCTCAGGGGACAGCTTTATTTCTGCAGACACGAGATCATAGGATGCCATAAATCTATCATGTTCTGTCATATCTGACATAATTCATCCATGCATGGAAGGTTGCACGTCTGGAGAACATGCGGTTTTGTATGCGTGGATGCTGTATTCCTTTGGATTCCTTTCCAAACTGGGCCGTTTCTGCTCATATGTAGCATTCAGAGTGAAACTGAACTCGACATGGTGTCCAAACAATGCATATTCTGTTTGTGTGATGCTATATGAGAGGATTTTATCAGCCTACGTTACATATTAGACCTAAAAATATCAACACGGAAACTCCCCTTAAGCTTAATGTAACAAAGCATCAAATCTTTTGGGCTGAATTATCTTCTTCTGAACTTTAGATGCTCTTTTATTCTGACCCCAGCGCTTTAATAATACATTGTTGCATTCATTGCACATTATTCATTATTCACTTTCTCTAAAAGTTATTCATAAACCACCAAGGAGAATGTTTAATATTCGGAATATTTCGTAGAATATTTTCAACATCATTTAAATAAAAAAAAAAAGCTTAAATTCTTCATAGAAAACCAAACGCTGTGGCATTTAGCGCACATATGAATTAATTAATTATGTATATAATATATCTCTGTGTTTCTCTCTTCAAAGTTCTTTGTTCCTTTCGTCTTATGTGTGTTTGATTTGTTCTTTTGATTGATGTTCTTAAGAGTTATTGCTATTCTTTAATCTTTCATCTCTCTTCTTTTATATTTGATCTCATTCAAGAGCTAGTCATTTCTCTTAACTTTATTGGATTTGAATTATATTCATAGGAATTTATGGTCCTTAATAACATTAAATATAATGTTCAGTAATGTCTTACCTGCTGAAAAGACAAGTGTGGATTTTGCTGGTTTAGTGCAGGCCTCGTGTTCATCATCATTATTATTATTATTATTATTTAAATAAATTAATAAAACATAACATAAAACATAACATAAAAAATGTTAATAACATAATAACAATGTTAATGTAAAAATAAAATAAAATAAAATAATTATGGTCATCAGTTTTAATGTTTATTTACATAAAAGTCTGAATAAAATATAATTTGAATTATATTTATAAACATAACATAAAACATAAAACATAACATAAAAAAATGTTATAATAACATAATAACATAATGTTAATGTAAAAATAAAATAAAATAAAATTATGGTCATCAGGTTTAATGTTTATTTACATAAAAGTCTGAATAAAATATAATATAATAAAATCAAATATTATAAATTATTAAATTGTACTAAACTAAACCCATTAAGTCATTTTAACTTTATTAAAACATAACATAAAAAATGTGATGACGAAAAATAAACCTAAAAAAGAAAAAATGGGGGGAAAAGTGTTTAAACATTTAAAAACTGGACGTTTTGAATGTTCAGGGAACATTCAGAAAGTTATGAACAGAATTCTTCCAATAATGTTAATAGAATATTAATTTGACATTTTCATGTTTTAATAATAAATATTAATTAATTAATTTTCAAAACGTTGGCACAAAAACATTATTTATACATCAGTCATGGAATGTTTTTTCTTGAACATTTTAGTTGGATGTTCTTCAAATCTTTTTTAAACATTAATACTATTTCCAAATATTTTCTCTTTTCTGTAACATTCACATAACCAAGGAAACAAAACAAAAAAAAGTTTATAAATTATTCAAAAATGTTTTTTTTAAACATTAATACTATTTCCAAAGGTTCAGAGAACATTCAAAAATACCTTTCCCATAATTTTTGCAAAATTATAAAATTCAGTGTTCCCTTAATATTTTCTCTTTTCTGTAACGTTCACATAACCAAGGAGATAAAAAAAAAAAAAAAACTTTTTTTTTTAACATTTAAAGACTAAGTTTTGAATGTTCAGGGAATATTCAGAAATAACGTTTTCATAACTAACAGTTTTTGAATGTTTAAAAAAAAACATTTTTTATACATTAATACTATTTCCAAAGGTTCAGAGAACATTCAAAAATACTTTTCCCATAATATTTGCAAAATTATAAAATGGAGTAAAAATAATATTTTCTTTTTTTCTGTAACATTCACATAAACAAGGAGACAAAAAAAGAGAAGAAAGTGTTTTTAAACATTTAAAAACTAAGTTTTGAATGTTGATGGAACATTCACAAATAACATTTTCATAACTTAATAGCAACGTTAGAAAAACATTCTTGGAACATTGTTTTTGTTAGCTGGGAAACAAATGAATATGGATCCTAAATAAATCCAAAATCATTCTAGAACTGTTCACTGCTTTTCAGCCCATTAGCAACAACCCTCCCCAATGAAGATATATTCATCTTTAGTCACATTACATGCCTTTAAACATATACATACATTTTCTTTTTAAATAAAAGACTTATGCTAATATGCATTTCTCATTTGCTCTCAGCTAAACAAAGGATCCTTTTGAAATAAACGGTAACATGACAAACTTTGTGCAGTTTTCTAGATTACCCACTGACACATCTTACCCCACTCTGCTGATCTGTGCTTGAGGGCTGCGGTGTATTAAAATAATAAGGGAAGATTTATTTTATCATTTCAATGACTGCGCCGGAGTCTGTGTGGATCGCTTACTGTCATAGCCTAACAGCTGGCTTATTAAAAGCTATCCCATCATGCCCTCTGGAAGAATCCTTTTTCTGAGGAAGTTTCTGAAAATAAACTGATTATACAGACATAAATGTTAGTCATATGCAGTCCGCATTTGGCCTGGTCTAGCGAGAAGCACAGCAGGACAGATTTTCGCCAATTTGGCAGTGAAAGAAGGAAAGAAGCCTTTATGTTTTTTTCCTGCTGAAAAACAATACAGATAATTGGAGATAATTAGCCAATCAGTGGCGTAATATGAAATAAGAGACAATATACAGTAGATTCTCAAAGGCTCCTAGTGAGAAGAACATAAATTCCCAGAGTGGTAATTGTTGCTGGCTGTGATGTGCAAAAACACGGCTTATCAGTTCAGTCTAGCATATGCTGATTAAAATGTAACTTTGAAGGTGGTACAAAAACATTTCTCTTGAAATATGAATGGTGAACCTGACCAACCCACTTCTTTGATCATGTCTCTCGGCCTAAAAAATGCTGAATCCATGAAGAACATAACACACAAAGCATGATAGTTGGGGAAATCTGAAATGATGCTTTGAAATGTTCCAGAGTCTAGCTGAGGTTAATAAAACTGCAGCATTATTACGGTGCAGAGGGATTAAATGTGAAGAAATCCATCCTGGAAAAATGTATTTGCTTTTTAATTGCACACTTTGAACAATAAAATGCTTTATTCATCCGAACTAACAGTTTTCATAGCTGAGAGCTCTTCATAATGACTTTTTGATGACAAATCGAGATTTTGGATCCCAAATCTAGAAAAATATTTGGCTATAATATTAAGACAAAGGAATAGTTCACCCCAAAATGAAAATTTGTCGACAATGTACTCACCCTCATGCCATCCAAGATATAGATGAGTTTGTTTCTTCAGCAGAACAGATTTGGAGAAATGTAGCATTGCATCACTTGCTCACCAAAGGATCCTCTGCAGTGAATGGGTGCCGTCAGAATGAGAGTCCAAACAGCTGATAAAAACATCACAATAATCCACAAGTAATCCACACCACTCCAGTCCACCAATAAACATCTTGTGAAGAAAAAAGCTGTGTGTTTGTAAGAAACAAGTTAATCATTAAGGCATTTTTTTCCTTTTAAAAGTCCATAATCCATAACAATGCTTCCTCTAGTGAAAAAGTCTGTCCCTGTTGTCCTCTCACATCAAAATCCACTGACATATAGTGTTTGTATTGGACTGTTTTTGCTTGTAAACAGTGCTTGATCTGTGCATATTTTTCTCCTGATTCAGACGAGACGACTTTTTTCACTGAAAGCAATTTTATAGGAAATAATGGTTTGAAGTTAAAACATCTTGATGGATTTGTTTCTTACGCTCAGCCTTTCACTTCACAAGAGGTTAACTGATGGACTGGACTGGATTATTTGTGGATTGTGATGTTTTTATCAGCTGTTTGGACTCATTCTGTCGGCACCCATTCACTACAGAGGATCCATTGGTGAGCAAGTGATGCAATGCTACATTTCTCCAAAACTGTTCTAATGAAGAAACAAACTCATCTACATCTTGGATGGCCTGTTTTTGGGTGACCTATTCCTTCAATGGCTAAATTACAAAATGTAGTAAAATCATAAAGAAAACACTGGAAATGATTCTCAAAACTACAAACTGGAAAAAATTATAGGGCCCCTCAAGTTTTAATACTTCATTATTAAATCCAGTACGCAATATGTATTAAACAACTGACCGATCCTGATCTATTAATGCGACTGCAACCTGCCTGATCTGCAGGAGAAAACTACCGTTCATCTCAGGCGCCATTACTCTGCTAAACATGCAGAGCCGTATACAAGGATGAGATGAGGCATTCAGCTCTGAAAAGGCCCAACTATGCATCAATAACCATATTACTAGGCCAACAGTTAAAATTCATGGTCGTTGAAACATTTATTTGTTGTGACTATTCAACTGGCCTGTGCTACTGACCCTCAGGTAATTTAAGTTTGAGACCCCAGAATTAGTTGATGGCTGTTTATACGTTTATAGATTCTGAGCGAAGGCAAAATCAATTCGGCAGTTTTAGCATTTGCTTTTCACTAATGTGTAGCTCTTAGTAATCTTATTTCCTACGGAGCTTATAATATGACCAAACTATTTGAATTTGTATTGTATAAATTTGAATTATTGACAAGTGGGATT
>NW_015633524.1:1969227-1969468 GCF_001515625.1 Sinocyclocheilus rhinocerous
GCAGAAATTCAGATAGTACAGAAAGTAGGTCAGAGGTAATCCACAGGGAAGAGCAGATGATCTCCGAAAACTCAAACGAAGTATTTTGGCCAATTAGTAGTTTTCTGGCGTGAGCGTGCGGTTCAGGATCTACCTGATCATGAATCGCCCAGAGGTGTCCTAAGTGATTCTTAAACATTTATGGTTTATATTTAGGCCTATATGTTAGGTTAGCGCAGCATGTGAAACATTTGTCTAAGCC
>NW_015633524.1:1969644-1999591 GCF_001515625.1 Sinocyclocheilus rhinocerous
CTGATCATGAATCGCCCAGAGGTATCCTAAGTGATTCTTAAACATTTATGGTTTATATTTAGGCCTATATGTTAGGTTAGCGTTCTCCGCATGTGAAACATTTATCTAAGCGGTCTCTGGTGTTTGTTTTAAAGTATATTTGGTGTGAAAGTGATTAGCATGCCACCGTGTCTACACAGGACGCGAGCAAAAGCAAAAAAGATAGTAGTGCCCATTGATTATAATCAGTGATATTTCCTACACTGGATGCGGCGCAACACCGTGTCTATACGGATGTGACTGCTTGAAGCAACAAAGCAGCCGTTGCAAAGAGCTTGTACTACGTCAGAAATAGAATGGGGAATCCGTTTGCTGTTGGGAATTTCGCATTTAGTGTAGACAGTAGTATTGATTATAATAAGGTTCTGCTGTCTTTTGTCGCGACACGTCTCACTGCTCGCGTCCAGTCTAGACACGGTGTAAGCATCATACATAACTGTTTCGGAGCAGCTGAAGCCGTTTCTCATCGAGCTGTGTGAAATACAGACTGAACGGCGACTCAAAACACCGGACCGGTGCATGAGCAAATAATACGCAAACTACAGCTCTAGGCTTTATATAAAGCAAGCCAGTGTCGTGTCGCTCTAGTAAAGTTTTGATGGATGATGGTTGTAGTCAAAGTAAAGACTTTGACTTATAGTGACATACAGGAGTCATACATTAGGTGTGCATGTGTCCGTTATTATTATTGATGCGCAAAGAAACCGTGTATGTATGTGCGCTTATGGCGCACAGATCACTATAACATCATATGCTGCTTGAACACAGTTCTTTATATTCATGAAGTTGTTAATGTACAGCAAGTTTTTTTTATAATGGATGCTCGCCGAAGAAGCGTGTTTTGAAGAAGTATCTGAGGATCAGTGGTGTTTATGTACATATGGGCATCAAACACTTCAAATTTGCTTATTCTGACAGAGGAACTATTCACTGATGACATCGACCCGCCTTACAAATCGCTGAGTCTCCACACATTCAGAATGGTTTCATTTTTCATTTGTATTTTGCTGTGTTTAGTTATTCTGCATGGAACCGTGTATGCATTCCTTTGGCGTCTCCCTGTGGTCTTGTTTGGTATGGCAGGTTGACTTGTGCTTATTTGTTAAAGTTATTGTATAATTGAGGTTTACTTACTTTTAAGTACTTTTAAGTTGTAAAGAATATCTGCAGTGAAATTTTTGCAAAGTATGTATTGATTTGGAGAGGAGGGGGGCCTTGGAATAAAAAAGGTTGAGAACCACTGGCTTAGACAAATATCACATGCTGAGAACGCTAACTTAACATATAAATATAAACCATATGTTTAAGAATCACTTAGGATACCTCTGGGCGATTACATGATCAGGTAGATCAACCTGATCTGAACGCCATAAAACTACTAATTGGCCAAAATGCTTCGTTTGACTTTTCGGAGATCATCTGCTCTTCCCTGTGGATTACCTCTGACCTACTTTCTGTATGATCTGAATTTCTGCGTATTGAATGTTAGAATATTGAATTTGATGTTCCGAATTTCCTCTTCATCTGGAAAACTTGAAGCTGTATTTTTAAAAACTGGATATTTGCAGTCAAAGAATTCAGAACAAAAAATTAGCTGTTTGAAAATACATGTCTATAAAACTTCAGTTGTGTTCAATTTCAAATGTTCAATATTCAAGTTAAAAAAAAATCGAATTCAGAACTATGTTAAATGCCACATAATATTCAGTTTTGATAAATGCCACTTGTCAATAATTCAAATTTATACAATACAAATTCAAATAGTTTTGTCATACTTCCCTGTGGATTACCTCTGACCTACTTTCTGTATGATCTGAATTTCTGCGTATTGAATGTTAGAATATTGAATTTGATGTTCCGAATTTCCTCTTCATCTTGAAAACTTGAAGCTGTATTTTTAAAAACTGGATATTTGCAGTCAAAGAATTCAGAACAAAAAATTAGCTGTTTGAAAATACATGTCTATAAAACTTCAGTTGTGTTCAATTTCAAATGTTCAATATTCAAGTTAAAAAAAAATCGAATTCAGAACTATGTTAAATGCCACATAATATTCAGTTTTGATAAATGCCACTTGTCAATAATTCAAATTTATACAATATAAATTTAAATAGTTTTGTCATATTATAAGCTCCATAATTTCCCATTTAAATGTAAAATTCCACTGTTTAACTTGCCGCCGCAGCAGGTACCATAATGAATTTACTGAGCCCCTTGTGTGCAGGGAGATACTGTAGCTTATTTCCAAACATCTGCTTAATTAAACATGGAATAGGTGTCATTTAAAGTCTTAATCTGTCAACATTGTTTATTTATCAATACATTTAACTTTTAATTAGCGAAATTAATCATGTTGATTCTGTCTAATTCAACATTACAGCATGAGCTGCCCTGACTGATACTGTACGGTATGACAGGAGCTGCAATCCATCTCATGCTTTTAGGATCCAGCCAGTCGACAAGTGGTGAAGCTCTGGGGCGATGAGGAGGTAGTGCCAAGTTTCACCAGGATCCAACAAACAAGCCTGGAGAGTGCGTTAAGGTTTTATGATTTGACAAATTAAGGGGAACTTTTAAACCAAGAGCTAATTTATTATGATACGGGAACAAATTGGATGATTAATTCAGAAATGAACTTGTGTAAATATCTCATAAAAACAAACTAAAATTAATATGAAAATATAATAAAAAATAAAATATAATTCAAAATATTAGCAAAAACTACACATCATTGATATCCAAATAAAACCGCTTTCACTTGTTATCAGAATTATTGTATGTAAGATGCAAGATTAATCACATATTAAGAGGCTTAATTACATATATAATTCAAATGTAAAATATATTTTGTTTGTGCAAAATGTACCTCAACCATCAAGAAGATAGATAGATAGATAGATAGATAGATTTTAAAATACATTTAGGCTAACAATATAAATTATTGATAAAATATATGCAGTATATAATGGCCAGAAATATATCAAGAAATGTACTGAAATTATATTTATGTAAAGACAGGAGCTGCAATCCATCTCATGCTTTTAGGATCCAGCCAGTCGACAAGTGGTGAAGCTCTGGGGCGATGAGGAGGTAGTGCCAAGTTTCACCAGGATCCAACAAACAAGCCTGGAGAGTGCGTTAAGGTTTTATGATTTGACAAATTAAGGGGAACTTTTAAACCAAGAGCTAATTTATTATGATACGGGAACAAATTGGATGATTAATTCAGAAATGAACTTGTGTAAATATCTCATAATTTGACAGTTTTAGTGATTACTTTCAAACAGGGTTGCTATCATTAACTAAACTAAAAATAAGACTTAAACCATTAAAAACACCTGAAATATAATAATAAACATTAACTGGATAGATAGATAGATAGATAGATAGATAGATTTTAAAATACATTTAGGCTAACAATATAAATTATTGATAAAATATATGCAGTATATAATGGCCAGAAATATATCAAGAAATGTACTGAAATTATATTTATGTAAATAATGCTATGAAATGTTCCAGATTTCAAGAGTCTCAGATTTTCCATCTGAGGTTACTGAGTTATTATTATTATGGTGAGGAGAGATTAAACATTAAGAAATCCACCCTGGGAAAAAAAAAAGTTTTTTAAGTGCACACTAAACAATAAAATGCTTCATTCATCCATATTGAGTCTATATGTGTAATATATGTATGTATCTGCAATGGATGTAAGCAAAACAATTTACTTGCATAGATATTAGCATGCCATTATGATTCTTCTGAGAAGCCATTATCATTGGAGCCCTTTAAAATACAACTTCATTCACTGATAGATAAGCTGTTCTGTTTATACTGGCAATTTTGATATGCAGGGCATTCTGTACCCGCATCCATTAACTCTGCTTCTGACCCAAAAGAGATGATATAGCACATCTTAAGAGTGGTGTGACATGAATCCAGACATGAAAATGGATCAGTTCTTGCTTTGATTGCATCCTTGATTGCATGTAAAATGAAAAGAGAGAGGAGGAGGTCAGTTTTACCATAAAGTATGTCTTTGTAACAGTCAGAACAGAGTTTCCTCAGAACAGAAATGCTCATTTCTTTTTAGCATTAGCATTGCTATTTTTTTCCGTTTTTAAACTCCCAATGCAACGTGAAGCTAGCGTTTAGCATAAAACGTACAATGTAATTTCTCTAAGCTGAGTCTTCAAAGGTCTTCTACACACCTTTCATTGCTCTTCAAAAGTCCTTCAGGCATGATTGCATGCTTTTTAATTTCCGGTGTCGAACCACATCCACTCAAGCACTTAATATATCTGTACCAAAGTGACGGCACACAACACGAGGCCTTAATTTCTTTTGTCAAGAGTCGCTGATGGAAGTCCACAGATTGCCAACACGCAGTAAGAATAAATGGCAGACACTTATACCTGCTGACACACTTATATATCATTTGCAGCTGCTGTATGTGTGAAATAAAGCAACAGTATTACAGCAGTTTTACTTAAAGTGATAGCCTTCATTTTTTTAATCCATTGAATTTCTGATTTTATCATGGAAAAACAAAAAATGTGAATGAATACTCTTTGTATTCCTGTGTGTATATATGTAAAGAGCTGGGTAGTAACTGATTACATGTAATCTGGATTATGTAATCAGATTTGAACAAATTTGAACAAAATCATGTAATGTCAACGTTTTGATAATGCATGAATAGAAGTCTCTACAGCAATATTTCCCTTATAAGATTGCCCTAAAATGTAGGATTCATCTGGAACACTTATAAATTTACAAATAAATGATTTGAGTCAGGACATGAACTGATTATCTGTACTTGCCAGAGCTGCTTACCCTATTCAAATCTCAATGTAACACATCCAACGCTTATGCACCCAATCTGTGCAATGCACGCTTACATCCATCATGCATTAGAAAAGCTCTGCTTCCAAAATTATTCAAATAACTTGGCAAGAGAAGGAGACCTTGCACAGTGGATCAAAGAGTGCGAGGGGAGATCATAGGGTTTTTTCCTTCCATTATTACACAATGCAACAGATGACGCTACTTTCAAAGAGTACGGTTCCTTTCAACTCAACATTTCTGCAATACAGTTTTCCCATTCATTTTCTCCATAGGGGTTTGAAATAATTCTTCAGTAAAGAGTTCTAGTCATGAACCAAACCAACCGAATCACACCATTGTACACTTTGATTAGAAGTAAAAAAGAATATGAAAGTCGAAAGAAAAAGATTCAACATTGTGTTATAATGTTAATATTATACTACAAGGAATACATTACATGAGTCGTTGCAAATTTTTGTACCATAATCCATAAAATGAGGGTATAATATAAAATGAATATTACAATATAAAACAAATGATTTAACATGGATTACACCGCCCTGCATCATATTTGTTAAATGAAATCCAATACTTGTTTCTTACTAATTTTGGGGTACTGATTCAAAAATAGTACTGTTTTTCTCTAGTACATCATACTTTCTCACAAAATATTATGTGCATTTCACAGCATTTTTGATTATGAGCACCATTTGTAAGGTGAAGATGTCTTTGTAACAAAGTTCGTTGATCGGGAAGAAGGAGGCAGGAACCGGCGAACATTTAAACAATTTAATAACAAAATAAACACAAAACTGAAAATAGCGTGACAGCCCCTCACGGACGACTGCCGCGCACAAACAAAACAACATAAAATCCAGGCGTGGTCCTCGCTCATCCTTTACTGTCGTTACTCCTCCTTTTATCCTTCCGGAGCTCCTCTGTGGGACTCGGGACCGTGAGTGGCGCAGGTGTTGCTCATTATCAATTACTCCACCGGCCTCGCTCCGTTCCCACGGCTCTCAGCCCCGCCCCGCCCCACTCGTCACAGTCTTGTATTATACCTTAATCACCAGAAAAACAACAAAGACATGATTCCTCTCTTTCTCTAAGCCAATTTTGACATTTATGAACGATTTTTAAATCTTAATTTGTCTAATCCTGATTTCAAAGTTAGAACTATAGTGACAGATGAAAAATGCATAAACGACCCAGATGTAAAGTTCTTTGATATTACATGGAGTATTTTAAAATTTTTTCACTCCTTTCCAGGCTAGTTTAAACATACATTTTGAATACTACTTCAAAACTTTTAAGATTTGAGTACTTTTATTATTTTGATAAGTCTGATAAGATGATATAATATATAATTTGAAAATCTTCAGTCTTCTTTTGTGTAAACTGTACATGATGGAACATTTTTAGTAGATATTTTTGAACTCAGCATTATCAAATTAAGTAATATGTATTTTCTTCAAATCAGCAGAACTTTTTTAAATATGCAGGCCTAAAAAAGTATAAAATAATAAATTTTTATTGCAATATATTCAGATTTGTACAAAATTATAAATTGTTTGAGACTATGAAAACTTGTTGACAAAGTTGACAGTCTGATCTACTTAATCACTATTTTAGAAGTTGCCATGGTAACAGCAACTTCTCTGATTGGTGGAATCTTCCCATACTCTGTATATATGTAATATATGTATATGTGTTAACTATAAATACATACATACATACATACATATATGAGGGGCCGTACAAGCCATAATTCATTCTGGCACTCTCATATTACATTCTCCTTTCACATACATACATTTGTACTCTCTCTCTCTCTCACACACACACACACACACACACACATACATATATATATATATATATATATATGAAGTTCATTTGCAAAAACCGATAACCGCCACTTAAAAAAAAAAAGAGCTGATTGCCGTGCATTATTCTCCACATATAGCGCGATCTGAACCCTAAACACATTTTGTAAAAAAAAAAGCCGGTTTTGTCCACTTTCAAGGCATCGCGAGTTCACGTTTTACTGCAGAAGCCGACAAGCGGCCTTGTTGTTTTTGAACAGAAGCCGATAAGTCCATTTTAGCGAATCAGAGCGCTGTATTCAGGTTAGGTGACAAGGCTACTTTCACTTTGAAAAGGCGTGCTAGCTGAGAGGAGTTTCGTCAAAGCTGACTAAAAGTGATCGAGGATGGATAATTTCGACGAACTTGATGAACCTGTGATATCTTCTTCAGGGCAAAAACGAAAATAAAAGCTGAAACGTTTTCATGGAACCTTGCAAAAGCAGTGTGTTACAATGGTGAGGGAAAAGCTCCGTGTATTGGCGTCTAATCACATCCATACAGTTTATGATCACAACAACTTTTGTCAGGCATCTACATTATCATCTGAGGAGATTATAAAGATTACACGAGTGTTTTTTTAAACTCTAAAACATGAAATGTGGAGTTATCTGCTTTTGCCAAAAAACTTATGTAAAAAACAAAAACAAAAAAAAACAAAAACAAAAAACATACTTTCAATGAACTTTAATTTTGTAAATTACCTGTATTTGTTTAAGTTATTATTACTTAATCAAAACAACCCAACTGCAGTTTGATTGATATTACTTGGAAGGCGCAAAAAAAAAAAAGGTGATTTCTGAAAAAACATAAATATGGAGTTATCGGTTTTTGCAAATGAACTCTTCATATATATATATACACACACACACACTGTCACGGTGCGTGGGAGGGAAACGAGGAGACGACGTACAAAACTTGACTTTTAATAAACAAACCAAATTAAAAGGAACACTAACATAAGGAGCACAGGAGACACACATGGAATGACGTTTAAGACTCGACAAGAAAACATGAGGCACATTTATACTAAACTTAACGAGGGACAGACAGGTGCGAGGAATCAACTAATAATGAGACAACGAGAACAGGAAACCAAACCAAATATGGGCATAAGGAAACACGAGGGAGAACTAGAACTTGGGGAACAAAACACAAGAGACAGGAAGACAGACCTGACACACACACACACATACACATACACATACATTTACACTGAAAAAAATTGTGTTCTTTTCCACGGGAACCAGATGAGTCCTCTGCACAATCTGACTTTGCTGCAGCATGGAACAACCAGCTGGTTTGTCTGGCAAGAGAAGAACTGGCCCCCCACTGAGCCTGGTTTCTCTCAAGGTTTTTTTTCTTCATTCTGTCACCGATGGAGTTTTGGTTCCTTGCCGCTGTCGCCTCTGGCTTGCTTAGTTGGGGACACTTAATTTCCAGCGATATCATTGACTTGATTGCACAGATACTGTTTAAACTGAACTGAGCTGGATGATGACATCACTGAATTCAATTATGATGACATCACTGAATTCAAGGATGAACTGCCTTCAACTGAAAATTGAGTGTTTACTTGTCCTTTTGCATTATTGACACACTATTTTCCTATTCCTATTCCTATTTCCTATCTGCTTTGACACAATCTTTATTGTTAAAAGCGCTATATAAATAAAGGTGACTTGACTTGACTTGACGTGTAGGAAAAATTTTCAGTCAAAAAGTGTTAGTAAATTGTGAATTTCACAAATAATTACTAAGTTTCATAAAGTTACGCATTGACATTTTGAAGAAGAAAGCCTGAAATAGTATTTTCCTGTAAAACATACTCCAGTAATCTTTATTTTAATTTATTGTTATTTTATACATTATTGTTTTATATTTATATATAAAAATAAAGGATTTTCACAATAACCCAGCTGTTGAACTCAATGTACCGTACTGCCATCTCTCTGAAGTCTCTACTGCTCTCTACTATTGACTCTCTCTGGGAGATTTATCGATAAGTAAATGCGTCTGAAATTATGTGCTGTTTTCACAAGCTGCAGATTACATTTACATAGTTTAAACAAACAATTATCCCCATTGTGCAATTATAATGATGCTAACATGATATTACGCATGCATATCATGCATTTGTGTTCCACCATGGCCGTGCAAAAACAATTCACAGCCACGCAGCGCGAGGGGTAACGCTCTTGTCGTTATGAAAGTGCGGCAGAGGGCTAAATAGAGTGGGCTGAACATATTTCAGCCATTATCACGAAGGCACTTATCAGTCTACAAATGTCGAAAGATTTGGTTTCTGAAATTACAGCGTGAGAGTCATTCATATGGAAATGACATCCCTTTCCTCTTTTGTCACTCCCTGTTTTCGTGCTGAGTTGATATGTGGGTATTCTAAGTCATACTGTACATTTCCATAGCCATATGGTGCACTATGAAAAAGAGTAGGCCTATTAGTTCTCTTTCTTTCTTTTTTTTTAATTCAGTGCTTGTAAAATCAAGCTTTCCCCCCTCTTTTTTCCCTTAATGCAGATTATTTTATTGTTGTTGTTGTCATCATAATAAATATGCATGAAAAGTGGTCTATTTTAAAGAAACGTATGGTCTTTTGACATTAATAACGAACTGGGGGTTGTAAAATGCTGCAATGGTAAAACATTACCGACATATTATGTAAGTCATTGCAATTTCTCTAAAGGGCTCTTTATTCAACAAGACCGCTGATGTGATCTTTGAAATATACAGCCTTGATTATGTCATGAGTCATGGTGCATAGTCTAGCATTCACCACATAATTGATATACAAGTGCTGTTCGAGATCTCCGGCTATCAGTAATCTAACATGCTAATTAGCCAGCAATATACTTCATTAAGATTCAAGGAATGCTTTTAAAACACTGTAGTACATAAAACACATATAGAATAAACCAAAACATGTTTATTAAATGACAGCTGTAACATGTTTTTCTGAAACTTGATAAACAGATACTTTCACCTGCGACCATTGTTGGCTGTTTAGAATGATCTCCAGTGAACTTGAAAGTATTTCAGACAATGTAACTTATTTGGTTATTATTTTATTCAAACAATTTAATGTTATGTAATGTAACATAATTGAATGCATTCATTTTGTAATATCAAAAATATGCAAAACTATTTATTTATGGCCTTTTCTGCTTTTATTTCATTTAATGGTACACTCAAAACTTTGCTGAAAATGTACTTACCCTCAGGCCATCCAATATATTTCTTCACCAGAACAGATTTGGAGAAATTTAGCATTACATCACTTGCTCACCATTGGATCCTCTGCAGTGAATGGGTGCCGTCAGAAAGAGAGTCCAAACAGCTGACAAAAACATCACAATAATCCACAAGTAATCCACACCACTCCTGCACATTAATTAATGTCTTGTGAAGTGAAACGCTAAGTGCAAAAAAAGCTATACATACTTCTCTCCTAATTCAGACAAGTTGTCTTTTTCACTGGAGAAAGCAATATTATGGATAGAGAACTCATATTTTATTCGGAAGCAACGGTTTGAAGTTAAAAACCTCTTAATTATGGATTTTTTCTTACAAACATGAAGCTTTTCTCTTCGCAAGATGTTAATTGATGGACTGGAGTCACGTGGATTTCTTGTGGAATATTGTTATGCTTTTATCAGCTGTTTGGACATTTTGACGGCACCCATTCACCACAGTTGACCCAGTCTACATTTCTCCAAATCTGTTCTGATGAAGAAACAAACTCATCTGCATGGCCTGATGGAGGCCTGAGAGTGACTATTTTCAGCATTTACTTTTTTAAAAATAAAATTTTTTTTTTTTAAATAATCTGTGAGGATTTAATGCATGTACTAGCACTAGCACTACAGCCTAAACAGCCCACTCCCAAGTCTCTATGATATTCCAGTCTTTCCAGAAAATGATATTCTCTAGGATTTTTTTGGTCTGTTTTATCGTCTGCCAAGTGCAAAACCATAAATTTGTTTGCGTGACTATTTTCAGCATTTACTTTTTTTAAAATAAAATTATTTTTTTTTAAATAATCTGTGAGGATTTAATGCATGTACTAGCACTAGCACTATACAGCCTAAACAGCCCACTCCCAAGTCTCTATGATATTCCAGTCTTTCCAGAAAATGATATTCTCTAGGATTTTTTTGGTCTGTTTTATCGTCTGCCAAGTGCAAAACCATAAATTTGTTTGCTTAGAAAACGAATAGTAAATCTTCCCTAAATCAGCCACATAATTTGCGGCATCATTCATGTTTGCACCACTTAAGTTTAATATTTTGAATAACACCTTACCCATATGAGCAGTAATAGTGTTTGAAATACTAATGCTTGCCTTAGCAAGCGCCGCTAATGATTAAAAATGAAGTCTCGAGTCGCTTCAGAGTTAAAAGAACATATGGCATGCTAACTCTAAAAGCATTATTAAATCAAATGGAATAAAAACCAAACCTTCACCTCAACAAATGTTTCAACACTTTAACAAAATAAACAGCAGCGGGTTGTTCCCGTAGTGCAGGTAAATGGCCTATTACATATTTTTATGCACAGAAAATTTTTTTTTATGTTTTTTTAATCAATTCAAAGATTCTGCTAAAAACCCACCACAAATACACCCCATTTGCCTCTAATAATGAGAGTAAAAGCATCTCCACCTGAAGCCAGTCATTTCCTGGATAATTGTACATCAACATAATCACACGCTTTGTGCTCGCATTCATAGCCATCTCTCTTAGGACTCCTCTGCAAAAAACTATTTTGAGCCACATTACTAGCTCTTGACTCAATATGCCTGACGATTTTTCTTCAGAAGCATGATTGATACCAAAACAATACTTGGTCTTGACAGAAATGATCGGTTTGATACATTGATTGATTGCCATGAAAAGAAACAATAGCTGCTCTCAGAAAATCATTTCTTTGTGGCCCAGAAAGCAGGTTGATATGTGTGTGTTAAGGCGGCGACGGGCAATTTTTCTTACGTTAGTCCCTCTAAAGCCATGGCAACAAGGAAGGGTGATTAGAGGGTGGCTTTCTTTGATATCCCTTTCTTCTGATCCACGGAAACCCATAGTTAGGTTCCTGCATGGCCATTTGTACTTGTGGTATATGCGCCTTATGAAGGGTAACTGGAGTCGTATCTCAAGAATGCATCCCAAAGTATCAATATTCCTCAGGAAAACTGCCGCTTCAACCCAATTTTGTGAAACGTAATGGACTTTCACAGTCTTACTAACAGCTTGATGCAGTATAAAGACCAAATTTAGTGAAGAAAATGGATATTTATGGGAGAAAGCAATATTCTTTCTCTTGAGTGACTTGTGTAATGGGCACTTTACCACAGTCCCGCCTTGAGAGACTCTCTTGGAAACTTAAAAAACGACTTTTATGTAACTCAAGCAAGTGTATGGATTGTGTTCGCACCGCACAAAGGGATCTATTGTGACACACACACTTCAGGTAATGAGCGCAAAGAACTGTAATTTCATCGGCTGATTACAGATGGTAATTAAGACACTGATCCTGCAATTATTCTCAGGCAGATATTGCATGCCTGGAATACTGTTCTTTATGAAATGCATCTGGCTCTAGAGGCTGATCGGATGAAACGCATTGTAAAATAGCCCATAAACACACATCTGTGACTGCCACATCACAAATGAGATCGCTTCAGTATCTCGTTTGCTACTGTCAGACATCAATAAGATGAAATGGAGATTGTTGCTCAATTCTCCTGCTTCTCAGATGTTTCCTCTGAAAAAAAAGTTCAGATTTGCCAAAATATTCAATATGAGCTCAAATATTTCTGATCACATCCTTCAAGACCAAATGATCTGAGCTGTTAAAAAATGTTTGTAGCTCTGTACTCTGTTTTTGGTTTTATATCTCCTGAGGAGTTTTAGGAGAAACATCAATGAGAGACAAGGCTGAAACTTAAAGAGATTCAACCAAAATGGAAAATTCTGTCATATTTACTCACCCTCATGTTGTTCCAAACCATTATGACTTTCTATGTTCTGTGGAACATAAAATAAGATATTTTGAATTTTGAACAGTTTTGGTTTCAACTGACTTTGATCATATGGATAAAACGTACAGTGGAAGTCAATGGGAAATTAAACTTTCTGGTTATGAATATGTTTTGGTGTGTGTGTGTTTCACAGAAGAAAAAAAATTCATATAGGTTTTGCATACAGACATGAGGGTGAGTAAATCATGACAGACTTTTTTTTGGTTTTTGGGTGAACTATCTTTTTAAATGAAACATAACTGAGAACTGTAAGGAGCCCCTAGTGATGGGAAAAAGAGATCTATGATTTTAAATGCTTGTATGTTTGATCGCAACAACTTCGATTTGTGAAAGAACGCAAAAGCATTGAAATATTTTTTTTTCTCGTTCTTTAGGGGCTCCACAGAACGTCTCGGTTACGTATGTAACCCTCGTTCCCCGAAGGAGGGAACGGAGACGTCACGTCGGGTGACCGACGAATTGGGACGAGATAAAGTACACTAAACTATAAAAGAGGAACATCTGAAATATAAATATTTACTCTGGACGCTTCAGTTGAATTTGATATAAATGCTCTCTCTCTCTCTCTTTGGTTGTTGTGTTGATAGTAACCATAAACATTTTATATTACTTACCAGAAAAATGTTGATTATTATTATTAGTAGTATTGAAAAATACCATTATATTTTAAACATCGGTATCTTTTATTATATTATATTACAACACTGAATGCCAAGCATTATTTACTTAACTTCAGATCATGGCACACAATGGCCCTTAACCGCAGCACATCACTGTGACATACAGCCTTCAGTGGCTTATTGCTTATTTTCTTTGGTGAGGAGGCAGTATCCACAGATCACTGGTTTTTATCATTGATCAATTATGGATCACCCCAAGGTAAATACTGATATAAATTCTAGAGATGCTTGACTTGTCAGTGTACGTATGTTTACTACTATTCTACCTGGGAATGAAAAAAAATATATATAATAAATGAAGAAATATAAATAATACAAAATAATTATATAAATATAATAGTTATATTAAATTATGAGTAATCATATACAGGGTGTATGATGCCCTGGTCAATAATTTATGTTTATAGGTTTGTAACAGAAAATATATAATATACAAAAATATATTGTGAATATACACATTCAGAAACTCAATGCAAACTCATTTATTTAAAGAAAAATGCTGAATTGCATTAGTAATTTGCAGTATGTATAAATAAATATCAAAAGTCACAATTTTACAGTTTTTGGGGTTCTTTTGGGTTACGTTTACCTTTAAATAAAGTTTTAATGGTGTAACACAATAAGATAATTTACTTAGTTATGCCACACCTAGCCTAAGTAATTTACGAACGGTGGGTACAACTGGCCCCTGTTGCTTTAATATGAAGGCGGTGAGAGAAACAGCTGCAGAAGTCTGGCCACCCGAGTGATGTTTTGGATTTTTTTTGCAGGGAAGGGGTCATCTTCTCTCTGTGTTATCAGCAGCATGACACAAACACCTCTGCCTTCCCTCTAAATAAATATCTAGACAGACAGCTGTGTCAGGAGATGAGTAACTACACATTCTCTCTATGAAACACTATCACTCACTGGCACAATTGTGTTTTCCACCCCGCATCAGCCTTTTCATGCAGTGACCTCTCACGTCTGCTGCAATCTTGTACATGCAACAGCACATTTGCTATTATGGTCTTTATGAAGTGCTTTGATTGATTGAATGCTCATTGTTTATTGCATACTGCATCCCTTTCTTTTCACAGACAAGCCTTGCAAAGCATGGCTTGTAATGAATGTATCCATCAGTAACCGCACTTGCAACTCATTTAGAAAACTGTCAAATAAAAGACTCTTAGCATTTAATTACACTTTTTTGCATTAAACTTCTACACCATCAATGACAAAGTCATTTTATATTATGAAAAAAAAAAGATTATAGTGGCCCATTATGACCTTCTATGCACATTAAGTGTCTTTGACTAAGGTACTTAAAGATGGAATTTTATTCATAACTTTTAATGGAAAGGTAAAGGTCTTTAGATCCTAATGCATCTGCATATCAAATGTATCACAAACAAACCCTTTATCTACGGTGGTAAAGAATGAGTGCCTTGAAGAAAATATGAATCTGAGACAAGCAAATAACACTGACTTTTGTGAATACAGCACATTCTATATTAAGCCTAAAGGAAAGAAAGCATGTCTGCACTAAATTAATCCGTTTTTTTGTCTTTTCTAAAAAATATACTTATTTTACTTAAAATATCATTGGAAAAAAGCAATATTATGGATAGAGGACTCGCATTGGAGCTGGAAACAAAGGTTTGAAGTTAAACAAGTCCTAATTTACAAGACATTAATTGATGGAGTGGAGTCATGTGGATTACTTACAGATTATTGTGATGTTTTTATCAGCTGTTTGGACTCTCATTCTGACGGCACCCATTCACTACAGAGGATCCATTGGTGAGCAAGTGATGTAATGTTAAATTTCTCCAAATCTGTTCTGATGAAGAAACAAACTGATCTACATCTACAACGGTTGCCCTGAGGGTGAGTATGTTTCATTTTTGCGTAAATTATTCTTTTAAAACAAGAGAAAAATGCAAGTTGCCATTGGAGTAAAAAATATAAGAAAATTAATTTAATTAAAGATAATTCCTAATTTGAGAAAGTTTTACAGTGCACCAACCCGACAAACTGAACTCTGAACATAACAGACTCAGTTCACCTCCAAAAGCTGTGAAAGTGCTGTAAAGCTGGACATTACTGAAATGAGATCTATCAAACCAACACAGCTCCTGTTAACCTTAGACGCCCTCTATGAAACAAACATAAATGCCATGGGAGCGAGATACTGCTGTTTACTACTGATGATATACATCCTTGTACAGAGTTAAAGCGTCATATCGTTATAGATTTATCTAAAGATAAAACTTACATTTTCATATCATATAGCTTCAGAAGATGTGGAATATAATGCACAAGTCTAATTAATGATATTTTTATGGTACTTTCATGGTGTTTTCATGAAACTTGAAAGCTCCAGTTCCAATTCATTGTAAGCAACTATGGAAAGGAGCAACCAATGAATTATTAAAAGTTTATCTTCTTATTTCACGGACTGACATGAGGGTGGGTAAATGGTGAATTGTTCCTTTTAACTGTTCAGCAAAAAGGAACATTGATTCATTCTCACAATATTAGTCAAGAAGCAAAGAGAATCAAAAGCAAATCACTTTTTTTCTTTTTTTTTTGCTTTATATTTTAAGCTTTGCTCATTCAAATGACAGCGGACACTGTGAGAATGATAAATAAGTGTTATTGATATAGCTTGTGATACAAAGTGAAACAGATGAATCACGCTGTTTGGCTCTATCGTTTCCTTTGCGATATCTCAGGGAGAAAAAGATTGGAATCTGGGATTCACGCAAAGCTCTCCGCTGTCACAGTGCCTTCACTTTAAAAGACACTATACCAGCTTAGAAGTTAACAAGTTTACACTGAAAACAGTATGTTGCAATAAAATTTCAGCGATAACAAAAGAAGGAATTTCACCCTTTTTATCTGCTATTGAAGTGAAGAACTCTTCAGGTCAGTTTCTGTATTATTTTTTTTTCTTTAATTAACTAATGTCAAAGTGGACACAAACCTAGCAAAGGCCATTTTCAACATTGCAATATTCTTTGAAAAGTTGAACCTTGAAAGGAACTGAAGCACAATTACACATGCAGTTGTAAAGGTGAGTAATATTTGACTGTAACAGCAGGATGTGTCAGATGTAAAAGAGTCCAACAATTAGATTTCTGATGTGTGGATTTTCAAAGCAACATAAAATAACCATGTGTCTCAGAGGTTAAATTGCCGGAGCAATTGCAGGTCCATTGGTCACCAAAACCGGAAATTATTTGATGTGTCAAAGGGATTGGTCTCATATATAATGGCAGCTCATGCTAAATGTGGACAAACTGTATTAGCAAAGAGCAAAAACAATTGTAAGCAATGGGCAGATGGCCACATAGATGTGCTAATTGGTTGTGTTAAAAAAAAGTACAGCTTTGAAAAATCACTGTTAAATTGAAACAGGATTATTATCCAATCTGAACAAAACAGCTTCACAAAGCTATAATTTATGGCAGATCTGACATTTGAAAACCTATATATCCAAGACC
Source organism: Sinocyclocheilus rhinocerous (assembly GCF_001515625.1). Classification (NCBI taxonomy): domain Eukaryota; kingdom Metazoa; phylum Chordata; class Actinopteri; order Cypriniformes; family Cyprinidae; genus Sinocyclocheilus; species Sinocyclocheilus rhinocerous. The sequence continues at coordinate 1,986,599 of NW_015633524.1, forward strand.
ATCAAATAAACACAAACAACCTGCTGTGAGTTGCACAAAACCTAGACATCTAGACAAAGTAATGCAGTTGGTGGAGTTTTCAAACTATCCTGATAGCTTTACATCAAGAGAAATGGTTTTAGTCTAAAACTTCATTGCCAACTGTTGCTAGCACATGGGTGCCATTAGTTTGTATTGCTTTGAATGCGTATATTACTGCCAAGGAATATGAACCCATTTTGCAGGCCAGCAGCACCCTATTGTGAAACATATACTCCACTGATGTTCCCATATACTAGAATTATAATGGCAATAAATCCATTATGGCAAGTTTTGGAGTACATTTTGCAAAGTAGTTTTTCACATTTTGAATAGAACACCTCCTGTGTGCACTTTAAGGTTTTGATATACAAATACAAACTGTAGTTTGTTTTGCAGGTGAAACAATATACTTCTTGTTTTGTGCTAGTTGAGACATATCCAACAGTATGATATATTAAACATGACAGATCTGTTTAATGATTTATTCATTCATATCATTAGCATTTACTATATGTTAAATTATGAACAATAAGACCTTTAATTTGCTAACCACGATATGACGATGGGTGTTGAAAGATGATGATCATGTATCGACGATTGCCAGAGATATTGTCAAAAGCATTAAATATTGTAATTATTAAGAGTATTTGGCATTTTCAGTTAATGTAGGCATGTTACATTCTGGCTATTATTATTAGGTTACTTTTAAATTAATATTACAATTAATTTGCTCAGCAATAATTTCATAGCACATCACCGCATAACTGACGCGCTGTGAGGATAATCAAAGATTAGGCTATTAGCTTACGCTACTCCTCATTGATAATGTTTTAAAAATGTATTTTCAAACAGGTCTATTATAGCCTAAAATGAATTATAGGCCTATAGCCTAAATAAAATTAACACTTCAGTCATCAATGAAACGGAGCAGCTTTATTTTATAAGCACTGACTTTCAAAAACTACCTGTTCAACACAAAGTACATTTCTTCTCATTGTTTTCACTATGTTCGGGCCACAAGAGAAACATTAAGGAAATATATTAAAACAGTTATATACCGCATATTAATTAGGAGATTTGTTTCTCGTCATCTCTGAATATGCGCCGTTAATACATGCGTCGTCAGATGCGAAAGCGCCGTCAGTTTTTACGTTGACTTTCATGGTGAAAGACGTTCACTGGCATAAGTCTTGCACAAAGTTTGCACGTTGCTTTTGTGATATCCACTGGCTCGCCTTCATGGTTTAAATCATAAACATTTCCAATATTGTGACTCACCCCCCCGCAACCCCCTCAATTTTGGATGAAATCTGAGAGCTTTCTGACTCTGCATAGACAGCAACACAACTGACACGTTCAAGGCCCAGAAAGCTAGTAAGGACATCGTTAAAATAGTCCATGTGACATCAGTGGTTCAACCCTAATTTCATGAATCTACGAGAATACTTTTTGTGCGCAAGGAAAACAAAAATAACAACTTTATTCAACAATTTCTTCTTTAAAGTATCTTCTTTTTTTTCATTCTACAGAAGGAAGAAAGTCACACAGGTTTGGAGCAACATGAGAGTGAGTAAATGATGACAGAAATTTCATTTTTAGGGGATGAACTAACCCTTTAAAATTCATTTGTTACATAAAAATTAAGTGTTCTATAGCCGAACCACTGTTATTGTGATGGACATGGTGAAGTTGTTGAGAAGTGGTGGCATATTCGTAAAGGAAATTGCTCTCTCAAATAGTAGCCCCTCAATGTTTTTCTAATAAATCATCTGAAGAAAAGAGATCTCTTCTGTCGGTGCTTGAGACTCCTCTTCAGACAGCCGACAACATCTATGACCAATGGTGCAAGGGACTGTAGTCTCCCTATGGCCGTCAGCATGCTGAGTTGGTGATTATTTTTTTCCCTGAGTCATTAGACCCCTACCAGTGAAGTCCATGCCCTGCTGGGACCAATGTGTCTTGATAAATTTGCCCTATTATGCTGATAAATTAGTCCATCTCCAGAGCGTTCGGGGGCTCTCTGCAGCTGTGACTGGGGGCAATGCTTCTGTCATTACACTCTTTAAATGTCATTCTATTATCTTCCCTGATCACAGAAAAAACAGAGACAAGAAACAAAAAAACAGAGACAAGAGGCAGAATTGAGATGAGTATGAAAGCGGATTCACTCTTAGTTGCTGCTTTCACATTAAATCCAAATCAAAGTTTGTACAAAGCGGCCCCAATAAGTCAAATTTGATTTAATGTTAATTATTGATGTTGCATTAGGTAACAAAATAAAAACCAAAGTAAATAGCATTTAACTGAATAAAAGAAACACAAACACACTTTTCAAGCGTATTTTAGATCGAAATATTTAACGTCAATAAGCAAATCACCCAACTTGCATGGGGAAAAAAATCTTAAAACATAAATTATATTTATGAATTAATAATTCATGATATTTGTTAAAACAAACATTTTCAAATAAGCATCATTTAGTATTTTTCATATTTTTTCCCCTCGTGAGGACCACAGACCAGAATAGGCCAATGTATATATCAGTGGTGTGTGTGAAATGAAGTGGAAGAAAAAGTGGAGGCAAATGTAAATTCGTGTCCCAGTCACATTTTCTTGGTTAAATAAACATTGCTTACAATATCAGAAAATTTTTTTTTTTTTTTATATTTTTACATTAACAATGTATTCAGTATTTATTAAAGCCAAGAATCTCATCAAGTTAGTATTTTAAAGCATTTTACATTTAATCCAAAATAATAACTCAAGGTAGTAACAATTTAAACAACATATTTTATTTGTGAACTTTTGTTCAGCTATACTTTTTAATAGTTAACTTTTAACTATTTTTCGGCTCATCAATCATCAAAGCTCAGTAAATACTGGTCACAGACCATTTTAAGTCTTATTTTGACATAACAACATGCCATTTTAGGTCTTATTTTGACATAATGTGGTTATATCTGTAAGTGTGTGAGTTGTTTACTTACTTTTTAAAATGAGTCTCCCAATTAACGCCATTATATTGTTCATTCAGACTGATTTGCGAACACAGAATGTGCACGAACACAAGAGGTGGGATTTATTGCATGAGCCAATCACAGCTGAACATAACCAGTCATATCCAATCATATCGCGATGGAGGCATTGCCTCCTTTCACGTGACTTACTCCCATTCATTTCATCACAATTACCCCCAACCAAAGTCACGGCACGCTTAGGGGGGGTCTGTTAAAAATCATTGGGCTCTGGGGAGGCGAGAGAGACGTGGACTCCTGCTGTAACTTGATATATACATCAAAGTGGTATATGTTTCAGCATTTTTATACATTTAAATAAATTTTACCATTTGTATACCTCTAATTTTCTGAAATGTTCTAGACAACATTCACCTCCACATAAGTGTTAACCTTCAGATAAAGCAACAAAACAGGTGTTTATTCAGTAGAACGGCATGATTTTACACATAATGTATGTGGAATACAGCGTTTTAGCTGTGGAGTAATGGTCTGCTTGTTTACCTCGACCAAAGCAGCCATTCATGATATATATTTTGATGTCCTCTTTTATATAGGCTATATATCAAAAGTGAAACTGGCTCCACCTGTATTGTTATTGCATCTGTTTGAAATCATAATCCATTATGTAGATTGTTAAGAGCTCATGCTGGTAGGAATAAAAAAAGGCTGCATTATTTACCACAACAAATTCTCCAGGGGTACTACGAAAAGCCTGTTTACTTTAGGTAAACATCGTTGTTCGTTGTGAGGAGAGAGAAAAAAATAACCCCTAACAACAGCAGAAAACTTTCCCAGAATGCTTTCCTGTGTGTGCAACTCCTACTCCTCTCCACTATTAAAGTTCACAAAAAGGTCATTTTGGCTTTCAAACACCCTCTTCTGCTGATGCTCCGGGCTGTTAAATGAAGCTCCTCCATCCTGCTTTGTCTCGCAACCATTATTAAGTTTAACAACTATGTATGTTTCTAACAGAAAATCGGTAACAGGGCATCAGAAAATGTTGGCCTCTGGATTCCTTCTTGACTGTCTGTTTTCCCAGTCATTCACTATCAGATGGCCTCTATTACACAAAACCTTTAGAAGAACCTGGCATCGATGCAGCTTTAAAGGGCATGGGTGAAAACACTCGCAGAATTATTATGAAGCCGCTGACCTCTTGCTCATGCAGCAAACGCCATTGGCAAACATCTGTGGAGAAAACGGGTGAGTGAGTTTAGTATTTCTGCAGTGTTTCAAGTATTCGATTCTACAGCTTTACTTAAGGGGAACCTCATTTGAGGCCATATCCATTCATCGATACCTTTAAGGATTTAAGTTGCATTAATATGCAAGATTTTAAAGCCTCAGTTTCTTTCTTGGAAAAGCAAACAAAAGCATCTTTTGGAAGTAGCTAACAAAAAGTAGCTACACTGTTTATAGGAGCATGCCAGTAGCAAAACATTTTGTCCATCAAGTAGCAATGTGTTTTTTGTCACACTTTAATGCTTTACCACTGTGCAAACTGGGATAGTAATGAAATGTGCTCACCTAGAATAGGTCATCTGGAAAAGGCCCAAATGATGCACTTGATATGGACTTGCAGTCACATGGTCTTCGCTCATGGCTCCTGATTTGTTCACAAACACCCCAACAGTCCATTTGCATGTGCACATTTTTTGTTTGAATATGTTCATTCAAATGGGTCATATGTGGTATTCAGTCACATAAACTGGTTCAAAAAAGATTCTTAGATTCATGTAAACTCTTCCGTGTGTGTGTTTATTTTTTATTAATAGCGATCACTATGTTTTCTACTTGGTCATATAAATCTGTATGTGTGACCCATTAATAAAGTAGGGAAATCTGATTCATTTGAGTGAATCTGTTCGTTCAGATGGTTCATTTACATGAAATGGTTCATATATGAACCATATGGTTAAAAAAGATTCATATATTCATATATATTAATTCATAAAGGGGTCATATGACGCGCTTTAATGTTTTCCTTTGTCTTTGGAGTGTTACAAGCTGTTCATGCATATATAAGATCTATAAGAATATATAATATATAAGATATACAAGAATATGGTAAGGGACGTAACATTCCAGTCACACGCTTGAGGAATTCAGCCAATCACAATGCACTGGATAGCTGGCCAATCAGAGCACACCGTGCTTTTCAGAACGATGAGCTTTGTAAAAATCGACGTGTTTCAGAAAATCAGGGTAGAGAGTGGCAACAATAATGTACGGTATGTGGAAAATAATGTGTTTTTTGAACCTTAAACTGCGTAAACACATTGCATTACACCAAGTACACAAACTAATGTTCAATGTTCAATGTTCAAACCTTCAATCTTCTTCTTCTTTTCTAGTGATCAAGATGTTTTCTACTTGGTTATAAAATTTGCTTGTGTGCTGTTATCATTGAGCTGGGAATTCGTATGCATTTCATGCAATCTTTTTCTTTACATAGATGTTTCATTTAAATGAACTGGCTCAAAAAAAAGGAGTCACATTTTCGTATTACAGAATATAGTATAGCTAAAACATTTCAAATGGGTAGCTCAGAAGCAGTTTCAAAGGTAGTTTTAAAGAAGCTTCCCCCACACTGCAGCATAAGTCATTGGTCTCATATGGTAACATGAAATTATAACATTTATTGTAGTGCTGATTGAGCTAATCGAGCAAAGAAGAAGAAATGCTGTACTACATAAGCAGCTTAAAGCTTCTCTCGGGCCCAGTTCATGTTTAAATGCCCCAGCGGGGTGCCTAACCTTTCAGCTGAAGAGGTTTTCCACTGGACGTTTTTGGCCCTGCAAGCTGGACATTAAATGTCTCATCCCACCATTTCAGCACAGGGCAGATGAGGACATCTAGAATGACAGCTTTCTTCTTTGAAGGGGACAGGAAATGAAGGAAGGAACAAGAGAAGAGTGTTCTGACCTCTGATACTGTATCACTTTTGCACTGACTCAAAAAAGGATTGAAAAGACCTGGCCCACCATATGAAATGAGGGGACATTCTGTGATGAGGGAAATTGCTGGCACAAAATTTCAGTTTCAAAATCACGTAGCTCAGATAAAACCCTTTTCAATATTTTTTCTTAAAAAGGTGTTTTTTTTCATAAGGCTGTCAATTAAATTAAAATTAAAAATAAAATTATATTTAAACGATTTAGTATAAATTAGAATGAATAATTAATATAACATTAATAATTAATATAAATTAATAAATTAATATAAAATTCACACAATAATAATATAAAATAATTAGTAATTACATTTTGTTTTTTTTTTGCAAATTTTTATAGCACTTTTCATAATTCCTTTTATATTTAATATTTTATTTATTAGTTTGCATATTCAGAGTCAGTTCAGTTCAATAACCTAGAATAACTTAGAAATCACACAAAAGAAAATAATATTGAATTAAAGAAATGTATAACAGCTGAAAAAACAACATTTAATATATTTAATCAAACAATAAGTGAATGTGTTCATTCCGAAAGCCCTATTTTGTCCGAAAAAACAAAACAAAAAAACATGCATACATACAAATGACATTCAAAGTGACAAAAAAAAAAGAAAAAAAAAACATCCTGTACATTAGATCGTTAAATTACTTTATTTTTGATCTCATCATCAAAATTTTTACAAAACATTTTTTTTCTGACAATAATATACTCAAAGAAGAGCCACATTTTTGCATTTGGAGCAGGTCTTCACAAAACTGTTTTCAGTCTGCATACAGACGAAAACAAAAGAAAACAACAGCAAACTAACAGAAGGGTTATAACAATGCATATTTACATCCCACAGAAAAACGATAACTCATAGCCTGAGACCAGGCAAAGCCAGAGAAACCTGATTTTCATGGAAGTTAATGGGCCTACAGAGGATGAAGTGGAAGGTTAAAATGCAGGGGGAGAATACAAATGAGAGACAATATTGCTTTTAATTGTGTTTTTGCCCTATGTAATCCATTAATAGATTGAGTGGGGGGAAATGAATCAGAACCAAAAAGCCAAAATTCACTTGAATCATTAGTTTGACTTCTCCATAAATCATCGCGGCCAGATCGTTGCTATCTACACAGTTTCTATAGCTCTTGTATAAAACTGTATTTCAATTGAAAGAACGGTGTTTGAGGTCTCATCTTCTTTCCTACAAAGCGGCTCTGCTTTAAAAAATGGAACAAAACATCCGACTCAAAATGTTATGCTGAGGAACCTTGAACATGCTGGATGGGTTTGCAGACAGCCAGCTAACAGACGTCATTTTAACAAAAGCGTTTTTTTTTGCTGTTGATACATCAAAGCTTCAGGTAACAGTGAAAACGGATACATGGGAGCTACTGTGACAAGTAGGCCTACTGTATACAAGTCAAAATATGAATCAAACGTCTGTCTATATCAGATGCTTTTTCCAGCAGATGACACTCAAAAGCACTAGAGCTATAACTGCAACTCAAAATCAGCATGAAATACATAAAGCAATAAGCTTTAGTCGATGCAATACTGAAACGGTCACAAACAAAAACAGGGCTGTTTGAGATGGCTGTACAGTCAGTTCAAGTTCTGTCAGTCATTCACACAATGAAACATTTATATTTCCAGAAATGTTCAATGATAAAAAGACTCCAGAAAACATGGGCTCATGAAAAATAGATGATATCAGACCAGCAGGACACACTGAACAGACCGTACTTCCATCCCTCCATCCTGTTCGCATTTTCCCTGCCTAATTTTTGTAATTTCCTGTTCATTGATTATAATACGTTCAGGTCGGAGTGAGTTTTGTCCCACAGAGCTGCATTATGACCAATTTTATATTAGTAATGAATGCCTTTTTTAGCATTTCAGAGGAAATTGTGTCTCTGTTCCAAAACATAGCACGCTGCCTACGTTGGCAGCATTTTAAGGCATTATTGGCATGTTCCCCATTTAAAAGCGTTCCAAAAGGTAGGCAGCACGATTAAGCTGCCTTCTACAATATCTACTTTTGGCCAATTCAATTCAAAATGGCAGATTCACAGGCCTTCTTTGCATAGAAGACAATCCCACGATGCATTGCGATCAGCTTACCTAAAATATAAAAAAAAAAATACTTGTTGAATACTTGTAAAACTGATGATTATGAGTACAATTTAATGTTCTATACATAATATTCTACATATAATAGTCTACTTGGTTATATAAATTGGCATGTGTGCCCCAGAAAATCTGATTCATTTCAGTGAATCAGTTTATTCAGATTGTTCACAAAAAAGTTTCATAGATTAATTTAAATCCATTTTCTTTTTATTTAGTGATCACTATGTTTTTTACTTGATTATATAAATTTGCTTGTGGGCTCATACCATAGAGTTGGGAATCAGATTCATTTATGTGAATCTGTTCATTCAGATGGTTAATTTGAATAAACTGTTTAAAAAATACTTATGGATTTTTCTTAATCCCCCATTCCTTTTTTTTATAATAGTGATCACTATGTGTTATAGAGATCACTTGGTTATATGGATTTGCACTTGTGAAATCTGAAATCTGATTCATTTGAGTAAATATGTTAATTCAAATGGCTCATTTAAATGAACTGGATCAAACTTTTTGTTTAAATTATTTGGCAGTGATCACAATGTTTTCTACTTGGTAATATAAATTAACTAACTTTGAGTTGGGAAATCAGATTCATTTATGTGAATCTGTTTATTCAGATGGTTCAGAAAAGATTTGTAGATTCATCCAAACCCTTCCATCTTTTTTTCCAAGTATGTTTTCTGCAGTATTTGGTTATTTGAATTTGAATTTTATTTGAGTTGGGAATTCTGATTCACTGGAATTAATCTGTTCACTCAGATGATTCACTTAAATGAACTAGTTCAATAAAGATTCAGATTTGTGTTAGTATTATGTAGTGTAGCTTTTTTTTAAAACGAGTAGCTCATAACTAGTCAAGTTTAGACAAGTTATAGAATATTTTACCCCAAATTAGTGTGCCGTGTTTTCATGTTTACTAAAATACTGTGTTGTTAGCTTAGCAACATGCTAACGCTCATGTAAAATGTGGATGTTTCTATGTAGAGCGTTCCAAATTGGCCACTTCTGTTGATTCATGCTGGTTAGGATGCTGTCTATGTAGGTGGCGAGGCAACTCGCTAGATTTTGGAACAGATCCTTTGGCTCTTTGGCCCCATTTTCACACCCGGCCGTTCTGTCCAACATTCACTTGCTAAACTACGACACTTGATGTGTAGATAGTTTGTGGGCTAGAGCTCTGGTTGAATGTGGCAGATTTAGTAGACAGAGAATAAGTATGGTGACAGAGCCAAGTCCACAATAGCAGCAGATGTTAGCCCCATGGGCCAACCCCTGCACACTGACAACAGCGCTACCTCTCAGCCATGTGCAAGCCTGGAGATAAGCGAAGAGTTTTTTCTCCTCCAATTTCTGCACAGATGAGCAGATGTATGTTTGTGTGTGTCGTATATAGCTCCTTTCACCAAGACTTTTGTTCCAATATGTATATGGCTGCGCAGCAGAGAAGAAAACGGCCAGTGAGCTGAAATTCCTTCCCTCTGACTTTCTTTCTTCTTCCTGTCCTTCTGGATATTTGCATTAGACACTCATTTGAGAGTCAACACAGAAATATAAAAGTCTTTTATGTTCCTTTAAATCCTACCCTTGAGGAAAAATGTGTTCCCAGAACACACTGGGGCTCCAAATCACAAGGGGAAAAAGAATGACCAAAACAAACAAACGGGAGGGAAACTCAGGGAAGCTGTGATTTTTTTTGTTTTCCTTTTGAAGCTCTAATTTCACTTTTATGTGAATGGACTGTATTGGTACATCCTTTGTATGGAAAGTGCTCTCTGAATATTAGCGAATTACGCCTACTGCTGTTAGAGAACATCCTTTGCGGACAAAGACGAATTAATTGGAAATTTGCATTTAGCTTGTTCGTTCTCTGCAGCTTAATAACACCTGCTTGGATATTTCCAGGAAAAACTCCTGGAAGTGTTTTGGTTTGTAAACATTAACACAGGTTTGATTTAACCCCCCTCTTGTCGAATGAAACTGTGCCCACCTATGATCCTTGTGCCAAATTGAAATTTGATTGCATTGAAATCCATTAATAATTCATGGATTCTTGATTAGGGATTATTCACATTAAGCAGAATGTGTGTTTTTTTCTGCTTGTAAAGTGTATTATGATTACAGATTTGAATAAAAAGTATTTGTGTAAAAAGGTACATTTTAAGGTTTATTTTGTATTTCACAAATAAATGACTAACATTAAAAATCACTGCTTCACAGAAAGTGCAAGGCACTACATTTTTTTTTTTAAATGTCAAATATTTTGGGGTCAAATATTATTCATAAATTAAAGGTATACATTTAAAAAAAAAAAAAATTCCAATATTTGTGGTCTGTCCAATTTTGTAATGATTTTGAAGTCACTTAGGCTGCATTAAAAAAATAAAATAAAATAAAGCAAACTAGTAACATTGTGAAATATTATTACAATTTTAAATAACGGTGTTCAGTTTGAAATTATTTTAAATGTATAGTTTATTCCTGCACTGTAAAAAATGACCGTGAATTTAACGGTAAAAGACTGTAAAAATTAAAACCGTATTTTTTACGGTAAAATTCCGGCAACCACAGCTGTGTGATGGCAACAATGAATTTTCTGCAGCTATTACTCCAGTCTTCAAGTCTGATTTTGTTGCTTCATTAATTTGTTGATTAATAGAAAAATGAAAAGATAAAATTATTAATCATGTGCCAAATCTGACAACAGATTTTTTAAAATAGGTATCTTCATACGATAAATTATTATTATTATTTTTTAGAATTGTGTTAAGACATTGTCACAAAGCCAGATTTCAATACCAAAAATGTTCATATTTCTAATGTATTGTTTTTACCAAAAATGAACAAGACAATAGGAGGGTTAAAAACATAAATGGCAAAATGTGAATGACAAGCAAAGAGAAGATGCAGGGGCGTCCTCAGCCTTACGTAAATGACCGTAAAGCAGCAAATTGTCAGAATAATGGGAAGAGACAGTTACATAAGGCGTCATGATTTGGCGACTTTGTGGAGGAGGAGAATCGTTGCTTTGAATGACGGTTTAAGAGCTTAGATTATCTAGTCAAGGTAACTCATCCAAATAGTGATAGGATCAGATGCTTTCATATGCATTCCTTGTTTTAAAGCAGAAAACTGATGAAATTTTGCGGTTCTGAATAAATAAGTATGTGCTAAGTATATTATCCAGACTGAAAAAGCAGAGAGTCCCAAACAGGAGGTCTATAATGCATGGAGAACATTATATAAAATAATTTAGTTTCAATTAGAATAATTAGAATGAAATATTCTAGTTTCCCCTGAACAACAATCTGACTTTGCCTTTTCAAATTCAGGACACAGAAAGTAGTATGGATTTTCTGCAACACTGCCATTGAGCTAATGCCTTGCTGTAAGGAGCGTTTTATGAGGCTGTAAAGTTCTTGCGACTTACTCAGAATTGAAATGTGGTGGGCAGGTAACCATATTAGCATTTACTTAACAACATCAAGCCTATACTTGATACATCATGCATGAAGCCTCGGAGCAAAGTACAAGCCACTCTCATTGAACAAGTAGATATTATTTTGCCTGGGTGTCTCGGAAATACAAACTGAGGAGAAAGAGAGAGAGAGAGAGAGAGAGCATCACAACGGTTAGGGCATATAGCAGAATCAAAGTATATATGACATTAAATGAGCACTGATATCAATCTTTCTATTCCCAAACAGATGTCAGCAGTAAAGTGATACGAAGAAAATGAAAATCTATGATGCTAATGAGATGAGGAACCGAATGAATAGGCAGATAGAAAAATATCAATCTTCCAAATGAGGGGTCATATCGAGTCTCTCTAGAAGCATATTCTTTGATCAGGGTGCGCGTTTAAACAGCGGAGGCTTCGGTCTTTTTCACAAAACTTGTGTCAAAAGAAGCAAAACAATATGTTTCTTTATACTCTCTATTTACAAGATAAACATACGAAGATAACTGGTGCCGGAAACCGTCAGGACACGTTTCAAAATGTCTTTGATCGTCTTGACAGCGTCACTTCTCTTGAAGAGATTGAGACATGACAGTGTGAAATCCGTTTCTTACCTCGCCAGCACATTTCCTGTGACGTCATTGCGTTTTATCATTATTGTCCGTTATAAACATGCCAGCGTAGAATTCTGGAGGGGCCAAAGCAGTTATCGTGGCTCCTGAGGAGACGGGTGATGTTCCGTCATTGTTCCGGAGGCCATGAACAGGTTGAAATTTGCAATATCCACACTGACTGTTAGTGAGGTACCATGTCCACATTCATTGTGTGAAGTCCAAACGCACAGGCACACAGGGTGAAAAAAAAAAAATCTGTGTTTACAGGCAATAATTCCATATTCTCAAAGTCCTTTGAAGGTTGAAAGTAAGAAAAACCAAACAGAACATTTATGCGATTGGACAATGGCGAGAGTTTCTTGAACAAAATGCTTTGCTGAACTACGGTGAGTGAATACAGAATCAGTGAAATGTGACTAATGGATGACCACAGAAGTCTATTAGACTAGTAATAGTCTGATGTTCAAACAAAAAACCACACAGGAGCATCTGGTCTGCCTTAATCTCAACTCAAAATAAAAATGAACAGGCCCTCGAATGACTATGGGAGACCGGAGGCTATTGTAACACTTATTCAGCATATGCTCAGTAGAGATTACTTTCCGCCTGAGGAAAAGCATGATCGTTTGACTTTGTGAGAAATAACATTGATTTTTTTCTTCTGTTGTCTAAAATTATACCTTTAAATAAAAACAAAATAATTATTATTATTTGGAATCATGTTTTCATTACTAAAAATGTATATATTTTATATCTTAATATATATAAAAAATAATAACATTTTAATAAAAACAATTTTCCACTTT
>NW_015633524.1:2000141-2000977 GCF_001515625.1 Sinocyclocheilus rhinocerous
ATCTTATATATATATATATATATATATATATATATATATATAAATAAAGCATTTTTCCACGTAGACTTTGTGAAAACGATTCAATAATAGACATATTACATCACTACATATTAAATCAATAATGCTATTATTTTGATGTGCACTCTTATTTGAGATACAATGGGCTAATAACATTTTTTTTTGTAAGTGTTATGATTGCCACTGTCACAATCGAACCCATAACACTCTGACTACTTGCATTAAGTTCAATGTAATGAAACTATTACAGCTGGAACACATACATTTCGTACATCAACACATGGCATGTAGATTTGTAGTTAGTTGAGTTATATAGGAAAATTGCTATTACAATTGTCTTGGGTCTCCCATACGTCTTGCTGTTATAGCCAATTATAGCAATTTCGGTGAGTGAAACAGCAAACTGAGTAATACAGAATCAGTGAAATGTGACTAATGGATGACCACAGAAGTCTATTAGACTAGTAATAGTCTGATGTTCAAACAAAAAACCACACAGGAGCATCTGGTCTGCCTTAATCTCAACTCAAAATAAAAATGAACAGGCCCTCGAATGACTATGGGAGACCGGAGGCTATTGTAACACTTATTCAGCATATGCTCAGTAGAGATTACTTTCCGCCTGAGGAAAAGCATGATCGTTTGACTTTGTGAGAAATAACATTGATTTTTTTCTTCTGTTGTCTAAAATTATACCTTTAAATAAAAACAAAATAATTATTATTATTTGGAATCATGTTTTCATTACTAAAAATGTATATATTTTATATCTTAATATATATAAAAAATAATAACATTTTAATAAAAACAATTTTCCA
>NW_015633524.1:2001425-2012171 GCF_001515625.1 Sinocyclocheilus rhinocerous
ATCTTATATATATATATATATATATATATATATATATATATAAATAAAGCATTTTTCCACGTAGACTTTGTGAAAACGATTCAATAATAGACATATTACATCACTACATATTAAATCAATAATGCTATTATTTTGATGTGCACTCTTATTTGAGATACAATGGGCTAATAACATTTTTTTTTGTAAGTGTTATGATTGCCACTGTCACAATCGAACCCATAACACTCTGACTACTTGCATTAAGTTCAATGTAATGAAACTATTACAGCTGGAACACATACATTTCGTACATCAACACATGGCATGTAGATTTGTAGTAGTCTGAGTTATATAGGAAAATTGCTATTACAATTGTCTTGGGTCTCCCATACGTCTTGCTGTTATAGCCAATTATAGCAATTTCATCCATGTATCTACTTTGTTGAGTGACATCTGGAGTCAGAAAATATCTTGGTTAACACTCCATGACCTGAGGTTACTGACCACCTCTTTCTGAACTCAACTGAAGAAAATATTGGTTTATTCAGCTCTTCGATACAACTGGAGGCTCTTGATAGAGATTCATGCTTTGTTATTGTTAGATCATTGGAAAGCCATTTGAAAATGGGTTAGAAGGATCATTTTGGTCAGAAACATGTTCTACACAAGCATGCAAACGCTTCTAGCCAAGCTCCATTTCACACAGAAACTCAAGTATGCGTTGAATTTTCAGCGTTCTCAGTTCCCTTTCATGGGAACTTCGAACTGCATCCTCTAGGGGTCGCTATGGGGAACGCCTCGTCGTGACCCGTTTAGGTCAATTACTGTCACAGCATAGCAACAGTTTGAAGAAAATATTGCTGAGCTAGTTAGCACACTCCTCAATCACGTCTAGCTAGTCACCTCAATATTAACACACACAGCGTAATACCGCTCCCACTGGAGGTGTGTTACAACAGTGTGTGCGCTTGCGATGCGTTGCATACTTGCGATGAAGATATTTCCGCCACTGTATGGTAACTCCAACATGCTAAGCGAGTGAGGGACGTTTGCTTCGCGCTCTTATGATTCTTCCCTCTTGAAGCTGAAGTGTGTAATTTTTTGGCTTTTTAGCGAAAAGCAGAGACAACTAGTATTCAGTAACAAGTATGAACAAGCGGATGGCTTAGCAGACACATGTAAACACTGTGGCACTATCAAAACATTGTTTGTTTGTTTAAACTCCGACAAGCCAACATAGCAACAATGGCGTAGGTTTAAGGGCGTGGCTTTCTGTTTGCCTGACCAATGGCAGATAAGGGAAACCTTTTCGAAAACACTGAAGTCATTATTTTTCACACCACTGGGCGCAGAAATTACACACTTCAGCTTTTAAACAACAACAAAAAAAACATACACACTCACAAGCAAACACACACATACACTATCTAGTCAACAAGTAGCGTTCAAACACTGAACTTGATGTTTTTCACTCTGCATTTCAGTATTGAATTCTACAGAATTGAAAATTAGTCATAAACTCCAGCGGCCCGCACATTACAGTATGCATTAGACACATACTGATTAGTCTAATTACATTTTGAAAAGAAACACAAGCTATATGTACATCTAAAGAAGCTTGATCTTTGGTACATGTGCACTCTGAAAGACCTTGCCCCGTGAGACTTCATTTAGCTTTTAATGAATGCTTTTTTTTATACTAAAGAGATCTTCCATCCGAGATGCTCATGTCTGGACAGATCTGTCTTTTTAATCAAATAATGACAGCATTTATGAGCGCTCCTTGGCAACTAAATGAAAATAACAGCGAGAGGCCTTTGAGCTCTGGTGAACATTAATTTGTTTCTTTTCATTCTCTCGTTCTCACACTCTCTCCCTCGTCAAAAAAAACCTTGTTTATTGCACATTCCTATTCATTCTTCACTCAGCATGAGAGAATCACCATTATCTACTCCTCAGAGAAGGCGTCCTGTAGCGTCGGTACAGAGCGAGGGCTGAATGAAACCAAAGCCACGTTTAACGTCGCATGCATGTTGCATTGGATTTCAATTTGCCATTGAGCAGAACGGGAACAACAAAACATGTACGGGCCTTTGAGTCGGAACAAAGAAAAGATGGAAAAAGACGAATGGAATCCCATTTTCCAGGATACACTACACTCCACAATGAAAGTGTACTATATGCCAGATCCTCGTGTCCTCCAGCGATGTCGTGGGAATGTTTTTCACTTCTCTATATTCGCGAGAAACAGTTAGCACGCAGCAGTACGCACAGTTTTCAGACATGCCGCTGCGTTAATGCCGGCAGAATATGGATCACCGCCCAGGCACATCCTCTTTTGAAATTACCCATCATGCCTTGCTTTGCGAGCGGAGCCGTTAGCGTCTAAAAGTGAGGGTGCTGGTGGAACGTTCTGTTGTTGGATAGTTAATGGAGCGTTCTGTGGTGGGGTAGGGGATGCTGGGCCCCTCCATGGGTGCTCTCTGGCTGGGTGGGGAGCAGGGTCCCGTGATACCCGTGTTGATGGTGGGCACTGCCGGAAGGGCCACAGTCTGGATGGTGCTCCTCTCGCGGGGGGAAAGCTCCTCCAGCCCCTCCAGGCTTTGCGGCGGCCCCTCGTAGCTCATGTTGAGCCGCAGGGGCTGATGGGCTTGGCAGTAGTCCACTATGGGCTGCTCGTACCTGTAGAAGGTCAGAGTGCTCATCTGGTGAGGGACCTGTGAGGGGTAAAAGAGAGAGAGAGAAAGAGTGAGCTGAAGATCCCTAATTAGAATAATTAAGTCATTAACAGTCATTAAATTGTCATTAAAATGATAGTTCATTCAAAAATGAACATTTTGTCATTTTTCGCTCACCCTCATGTCAGTTTAGACCTTTATGACTTTCTTTCTTCTGTAGGACACAAAAAGAGAAATTTCTAAGATTGTGCTAGTCGCTCTTTTCCATGCAACTACAATAAATAGAGTTTGAAGGATTCAAGCTTTGCAAAATGATGCAAAACACCATAAAATATCAAAAAGCGGTCCATTTGAGTTATGCTCTTCACTGTAAAAAATGTTGTGTTTTATTCATTTATTTATTATTGGAGTATATTTCAGAAGGTAAATTCATTAGTTTTTCTATATCAAAATTTCAAGATTAATTCAATGTAACTTGCCATCTCCAATGTCATTGTTTGTGAAAATTTACTAGCAATTTGCTAGCAATTTATGAGTGAAAATTGTTTCTACGCCATTTTCAGTGTATATTTTAAGTCTTCTGACAATATATTAAAAAAAAAAAGGAAAAGAAAGAACATTTTAATTGTTATACACTGATAATGTCCAGTGAGCTATTAGTCAAAGATGATCTTGAAAAATGAATCAGTCAGGTTTGTGAATGAATCATTCAATTTGGAACTGAATTAATCAAATGTTAAAAAAGATCTGATTTAAAAGAATGATTTGTTCATGAATCAGTCATTGCTACTTTTCTAATGAAGGATTTTCAGTGAATGAATCATTCAGACTGGAACTAAATTAAGGATTTATTGAAAATATCTGATTCAAAACAATTATTTGCTCCCAAACTGGACATTGCTACTTTTCTCATGAACAGTTTTCACTGGATGAATCATTTAGACTGGAACTGAATGAACATTTAATTGAAAAGATCCAATTCAAAAGAATGATTTGTTCACAAATTGCACATTGCTACGTCTCCCATGAAGAATTTTTACTGAATGAATGAATCATTCAGCCTGGAAATGAATTAAAGTTTCACTGAAAAGATCAGATAAAAAAAAAAAAATTGTTCATGATTCAGTGAATAACAGTGAATTTTCAGTGAATAATGATTTACATTTTGGTCTTTATTTCATCACACAAAGCTATTGTATGACTCTGAATACTACACGTGAGTCACATTTTACGATGCTTTTTTGTCATTTTGGAGCTTGACAGCCATTGTCCTCATTCTGTTTCCGTTATGGAAAAAAAGCAATCAGGATATTCATCAAAAATTCACCTACAATATGATGTTCCAAGGACGAATAAAGTCATACAGGTTTGGACCGACATGAAGCCGAGTAAATAATGACATTTTTCATTTTTGGGTGAACTATCCCTTTAATTAGAGTAATTAAACCACCCCCTTACCACAAGAGTCATTAAATAGTCATAAAATATCTCCGATAATGATTCTACCACCAAGAGACATGCACACACACAGAGTTCATTCCAACATCCCTCATTCCCACATCGTTCTCAGCCCACTCGCGACTTCCTCTTTAAGCTCTGCTTCCGTCTGCATTTAGAAGCTGCCTCGTGGCGCCGCGTTTTCAAAGAGGCACCGCGCTGGTAGGGGTAATAGCTTTTTACACCGAGTGCAAACCCAGCATCTGTCTTGCTTCCCAGTGTGTGTGCTGTGCTCGCTGGTGACTCACTCTGTGTATACACATGAGGCAGAACACACACACACACACAAAGCCCCGCACAGACTGCTGCAGCTATTCCTATGATAAGTGACACAAGCAAATATGCCTTTCGTTTTCATGGCGTGACTCCGGGAGAGTCACTGTGGAGAAACATGCCACATGTGACTGCCTCATATGTACTACAAAAATATTTTTATTTTTCCAGAAAACATGCAAAAAATACTGGTCATGTAAACATCATTAAAACAAGTTACATTTACTTTATTTAAGAAAAACGTACTTTATAAAAAATATGTTTTCAGAGAACATATCATGAATTATTGTATGAGTTATTTTTCTCATTTTTTTAAACACATGTCCAACATGTCCATCAGTGCAGTTTATGCTTAAGGAATAGTCAAGTGTTTTAATCAATGACTGAATCTTTCTTTTGAGCTTTCCAATGAACCAATGGTAACACATTTTCTAACTATAGTTAATGCATTAACTAACATAAACTATTAAGGTATTATACTAGTAATGTATTATACTATTAATTAAATCAATATATTTTTACAGTATAAATATATATATATATGCAGTAAATATTCAGATAAACATTAACTAAGATTAATAAATGCTGTAGAAGTATTGTTCATCCTTATTTCATGTTAATTAATCTAATTAACTATTGTTCAAAAATGAAACATTGTAAAGCACAAACTGAACAATTGGTTAATGAATCAAACTGATTCATTCATAGTGAGTTCAACTCACTAACAACATAATTTGGTTCTGATCCTCACAAAAGTGAATCATATGACTTCAGGAGACTTGAAATATCATGTGACCCTGGGCCACAAAACCAGACATTCATTTTTTTGAAATTGAGATTTATACATAAACTGAAAGCTGAATAAATAAGCTTTCCATTGATATAGGAGATATGTTTGTTAGGATTTGTTAGGATATGACAATATTTGGCTGAGATACAACTATTTGAAAATCTGCAATCTGAGGGTGCAAAAATATCTAAATATTGAGAAAATTGTCTTTAAAATTGTCCACATGAAGTTCTTAGTGATTCATATTACTAATCAAAAATTATGTTTTGATATATTTACGGTAGGAAATTTACAAAATATCTTAATGGAACATGGTCTTTACTTAATATCTTGGCATAAAAGTAAAATCGATAATTTTGACCCATACAGATTGCTACAAATATACTTGTGCTACTTATGATTGGTTTTGTGGTCCAGGGTCACATATAGCATATTAATATTTTTGGAGCTTAACAGTCACAATCACTATAAAATGGCTTTATATGGA
Source organism: Sinocyclocheilus rhinocerous (assembly GCF_001515625.1). Taxonomy (NCBI): domain Eukaryota; kingdom Metazoa; phylum Chordata; class Actinopteri; order Cypriniformes; family Cyprinidae; genus Sinocyclocheilus; species Sinocyclocheilus rhinocerous. Next base: position 2,007,130 of record NW_015633524.1, read on the forward strand.
AAATAATCAAAATATCCAATATTTAGATCCAGAGCAGGAAGGCTAAATAAGGATTTTAAATTTTTAGTTGAACTGTATCAATCAATCAATCAATCAATAAATCAATCAATCAATCAACTTTAATAATTCTAAAACTTAAAATGCATTCTATGAAAACAAGTCTTACTATCCAACACAACTTTGCTTCTCAAGCAAATTTCTTTTTTCAAGGATTTTATACTGTACATTATTTCCAAAAAACAAGACAAAATTACTGATTAAAAATATATTTTTTGCAGTGTTCTCATCCCTCATACCATCACACACACGATAACACATTGACAAATCAGCTGAAACGAGTCGCCATATATTTCCACTGGGCAACCAGAATTCATTGCTTTTAAAGGAGCGAATTAGTGAATGCTTAGAGATAGTGAAGAGCGACCCGAGCGCGATTACCGTCACCGAGCACTAAGTGAACATTAGTGACAAGAGAGCTCTGCCGGTGTGACAGCCGAAGAGGTTTTACAAAGAGACTCCTGACAGAAAGCAAAATAAATAAACAACGTCAAATGCAGGGCCGACTCTCAAGTGATAATGAGATGCGTTGTGTCAGCGGCTCGGGTTTAAAGCTCTTTGTATGCCACAATTAATCCACTTCCCCATATTCCCCTGAGCAGAGCGAAAGGCTTTTTTGCATGGGCACCAGCAGAATGCACAACTACTTAAAAAAACTGCTTTACTTAGAGTCTCATGGGATTTGTTAGGAGGAAATGGATAGTCATATACTGTAGGGTCACTACAAGGGATGCCAAAAGTACTAAAGCCGATACTAAAATGCGAAAAGCGATTTTATACACTGACATGCCTGTTTGTGTTTATATGTATGTGAAAAGCACTTGCTCAACGAGATACGGCAATGCGTGCAAATAATAAAATCAGATATGTATAAAAAAAGTTAATCTGTGCTTTAGGTCTTAATGCAGTTTAATAGACCTGTTGCTGTCTGTTATGTTTTTTTTTTTAATATTACTCAAAAACAATATTGACATGAAAAAAATAAATGCTCATTGATGTTGGCTGGATAGCTTTACGTCTCTACAATCAAATATGAACACAAAATCAGGCCTAAAGAATGCAAAATAATTAATTTGCACATTTTAATTGCAGGCCTGCTTCTCATTTAAACTCCAACATCATCCAATATTAATGAATTGTATCTAATAGTCATACAGTGAAGACTCTGCCAATTATTTAAGTAGTTTATTTTGCATTTAAATTACTTGAATACATGATTCTGCTTTTACATAAAACGTTAAGCACTGTTGACTTCAGTTTTTCTATGGCTTATAATTGATTCTGTTATAATTACTTGAATTACGTGATGCAATGGTTATTTAATTGAGAAAAGCTGAAAACAGATAACAGTTTTGTTAATAAGCTAAAATTTTTGTGATTGGTTATAGGCTGATGATGATAATCATACATCGTCAAATTTCTGCTAATTAATTGGCCTGTCTGACACAGTATATCAGTCCGGTTGACAATATCAATCACGAAGAAGCAGCAATCTTACAAAAACACAGAAAGAGGCTGTGAGCTGAGCTATTAAGTGATGGCAGAAGATCTTGTTGTATTTTTATGAGTTATCGGTGTGTTTAGGACACAGGTGGGTCCAACCTTCAGTCTATGAGGACCCTCATAAACATCAAAAGGTGCCCGGGTAGAAAGAGATGAGCGCTTGCCAAAATCCAAACCATTGCCCCAGGTGGCTTGGAAAAATAGAAAATAAATGAGAAAGAGGGAGAATCATTGTTGTCAAAATGAAAACCTTCACAATGATTTTTCTTCTTGTACAATCTGTCATGTATATTCGGAACCACAATATTCAAAAATTTTAATTAGATACTTTTGTATCTGTTGTTAAATGACTTTAAAATGTTAAAATGTTAATTTAAGCATATAAAAATACAGTAAAAATCTAGTTAAAAATAATCATGACGTTTTCTTCAGTTTTACAATAAACGAACACAGTGAAGAAAATTCACATGAAATTGTTTAAAAATTCATACAAATTGTTTAAAATTCATATTAGTGTCATTATATATTTTCCAAACAACAAACAGCAATATTTCCCTTCATATATTTGTACATACATTTATACACTAGTGTTGAAAAGTTTGAGATTGGTAAGACTTATGTTTTTGAAAGAAGTGTCTTATGCTCACCAAGCCTAAATATATTTGATTTAAACACACAAACAATCAATCAATCAATCAATCAATCAATCAATCGTAGTATTGTGAAATACATTTATATTTTTAAAATGTAATTTATTCCTGTGATGCAATTTTCAGCATCATTACTCCAGTCTTCAGTGTCACATGATCCTTCAGAAATCATAGTAAAATAATCTAGATCAATTTGATGCATCCTTGCTTAAAAAGTCTTTAATTTGTCTTTAAATAAAATAAAATAAAATAAAATGACCCCAAACCTTTGATCAGTAATAGTTGTACATTTATTAAAATGACAGCAATCCATATTATTTGTTCCCATAAATTTAGAAAGCATTTAAGAGTAAAATGCCTCAAACACAGTGTTTGGCTGTTGTCTAACCGAAAGTGAAGCAAATTTTTCATTCTGATTAAAAAAGACAAACTATTTGGTCCCCTTCAGGAACTTGAGCTGCGTCGAAACGCTACGGGAACCGTGACCATGCTCTGAATCACATGTGTAATCAGTCCAATGGAATGGCGAGACGTCATAGGCGGGTGACGTAGCGACCAGGAAGCTATAAAAGCACGTGAGGTGGAACAGGCGTCAGCTTTCTGTCATTCAGCGAAGCGCTCTGTGTTGTATCAGTCAAATCTCTGTTGTGAGCCTTATTTGGTGTTGTCTGTCAAAAGAAAGAAACAATGTCCAAGGCCACAAAGAAAACTAAAAATAAGGGCGAAAGTGAGCAGCGTTTCAGGCTGTGTGTTCCTCCCTGCCCTCGCTACATCACGAGTGCGGATACACACAGTATGTGCGTTGTTTGCTTGGGGCTCTCGAGGGGGCCGACTGCCCGCATTGTGAGCGAATGTCACTGCGCAGGAAACCCGCACTGCGGTTTCTTCCCCCCGGGGAACGGGCTCGACGCTCCGCCTATCTTCCTCCGAGGAGGTTGATGTGGAGAGCGTCGATGAGGATCCACCCCCTCACTCAGCACAGTATGAGGAGTTGGTGGAGGTGGTTACTCGTGCCGTAGCTAAGTTAAATATCGATTGGCCGGCCGAAAAACAAGCTGAACTGCAGAAAAGTAAGCTAGATGAACGCTTTCTGCGGAGTAAGCTACCACCTCCGCGCCGGAGCCTACCGTTCTTCCCCAATCTCCACACCGAGGTGTTGAAATCGTGGGCTAGACCATATTCATCTCGTCTATTTACCCCTGCTTCCTCTCATTATGCAAACGTGGCGGGGGTTAGTGACCACGGTTATAAGTTATAAGTTATAAGGTGATGCCCCGGGCGGAACAGACGCTCGCGAGGTATCTGTCCCCTGGCGCGGCATCATCCTTAAAGGCTCTGGCATTGCCCTCCAGGCCGTTATGCACAACATCTAGCCTGGTGGGCAAGGGGTATATGGCAGCAGGTCAGGCTGGTGCGTGTCTGCACACCATGGCGGTGTTACAGGCATACCAAGCCGACCTGCTAAAGGAAATAGATGAAGGCGAGGAAGTAAAATCTTACGATATAGCAGAGCTTCGCAGGACCACTGACCTATCTCTCCGCACCACCAAAGAGACCGCCTGTGCCATTGGATGGTCTATGGCAGCTCTAGTGGCAGCAGAGAGACATTTGTGGTTGACCCTGTCAGATATTAAAGAAAAGGACAGGGTCTTCCTCATTGACGCCCCGCTTGCGCCTTCTGGCCTGTTCGGCGACGCCGTCAATTCCGTCGTCGACAGGTACCAGTAGGCCCGTAAACAGGTGGCGGCGTTCCAGCGGTTCCTCCCTCGCCATTCTCTAGCTCCGGGGGCTGCGGGAGCAGCCCTCGCCGTGTACCCCCCTCCTCCTCATACCGTGAGCAGCAAAAGCAGGTCGAGGGCTTCGCAGTCGAATCTCCTGCTGGTCCGGAGAGACTGGTTCTCTTAGTAGACTATTTAGCAGCGTGGAAACTACTGCCAAATGTGTCTCGTTGGGTCCTGCACACTGTAGAGAAAGGCTATCGCATTCAGTTCGGCACTCCTCCGCCACTGTTCAACGGGGTCTTTCCCACACTCGTAGGCCCCGTGAAGGCTCTGGTATTAGAACAGGAAGTCAACACTCTCTTGAGGAAGGAGGCCATTGAGGTGGTCCCTCCTCACGACAGGGAGTCCAGGTTCTACAGCCGGTACTTCATTGTTACAAAGAAGGATGGGGGGCTGCGTCCCTTTTTAGATCTACGTCAGTTGAATCGCTCAGTCATGAGACTGAAGTTCAGAATGCTCACCATCAAGCAAGTTGTGTCTCAGATCAGATCCGAGGACTGGTTTGTTACGATAGATCTAAAAGAAAGATACTTTCATGCCTCCATCCTTCCCACTCACAGGAAGTTCCTGAGGTTTGCTTTCAGGGCGAAGCTTACCAATATCGAGTTCTTCCTTTCGGCCTAGCACTCTCACCCCATACTTTTACGAAGTGTGTGGATGCTGCCTTGGCTCCACTGCGACTCCAGGGCATCCGCATACTAAATTATATCGACGATTGGTTGATTTTGGCTCAGTTGGAGCAGATGCGCCCCTCACCGGCTGGGGTGCGGTCATGAGTGGCCTCCCTGCCCGCGGTCTGTGGAGCGATCGCCATCTCACTTGGCACATCAACTGCCTGGAGATGCTGGCCGTTACCAACAGCTTGTATGCTATGGTCCCCCTAATAGGGGTCTCCCTGCAGACCCTCAGTCGGTGGATAGTTGATGCCATTACTATTGCCTACGAGTCCTCTGATCTCCCCTCGCCTCTGGGGGTCAAGGCTCACTCGACCCGAGGTATGGCGGCCTCCAAGGCCTTCTTGGCAGGTGTGTCCATGCAGGACATCTGCAAC
>NW_015633524.1:2012508-2027610 GCF_001515625.1 Sinocyclocheilus rhinocerous
AGAAGCTCTTTGTAAGTCTCCATTCGAGCCTATTGAAGAAATCTCTGATCGCTTCCTGACAATTAAGACTACTTTTCTTCTAGCTATTACTTCTCTAAAGAGAGTTGGGGATCTTCAGGCCCTCTCAGTGGCCCCTTCCTATTTAGACTTTGCGCCTGGCATGGCCAAAGTGTTTCTCTACCCTCGAGCGGGGTATGTCCCGAAGGTTCCCTCGGTTATACCACAGCCTATCGTGCTGCAGGCCTTTTGTCCTCCTCCCTTCAGGGAGCCAGACCAGCAGAAGCTTAATTGCAGTGCGAGCACTGGACACATACATCCACAGAGCTGCCCTGTGGAGGAGGGCGGACCAACTGCTTGTATGCTATGGTCCCCCTAAGCGAGGTCTGCCTGCTACGAAGCAGACCCTCAGTCGGTGGATAGTTGATGCCATTACTATTGCCTATGAGTCCTCTGATCTCCCCTCGCCAATGGGGGTCAAGGCTCACTCAACCCGAGGTATGGCGGCCTCCAAGGCCTTCTTAGCAGGTGTGTCTATGCAGGACATCTGCAACGCAGCAGGATGGTCCACGCCCCTCACATTCGTCAGATTCTATGGCCTAGATATGTGAGCCACTCCCGGCTCTTCTGTTCTCTTGTCTTAGCTGTGCTCTTCCACACTAGACAGGGATTTGCAAGTCTGGCGGCGTGGGCATTCTCGTTCCCGAGAAGTTCCTCTCGAGTCCCGAGTTCCTGAAGGGGAATGTCTCCAGGTTACGTATGTAACCATGGTTTCCCGAAGGGAACGGGACGCTGCGTCTCAGGGCCATACTTCCGGCATCCCTGCGAGCGCTTGCTTCATTCCTAGAAGCTGACGCTGGTTCCACCTCACATGCTTTTATAGCTTCCTGGTCGCTACATCACCCACCTATGACATCTCGCCCTTCCATTGGACTGATTACACATGTGATTCAGAGCGTGGTCACGCTGGGAGCGTTCACGTAGCGTTTTGACGCAGTGTCTCGTTCCCTTCGGGGAACCATGGTTACATACGAAACCTGGAGACATTTTATGCAGAATAGCACATGCAAATGAATTAAGATTCATTAAGAAAGTAGATTGTTGATTTCGAGTTGCTATTGGCTGTAAGTATCTACTCTGATGAAGTGGCAAGGTCACATTGTGCTGAGCTACAGTGTGTGTCAGAGCTAAAGAGCAGTCAGCTGAGAAGACAAATATTTAGACCAGGATGTTTATGCTACCGTGAATGCAGTGGACTATGCAAATGAAGAGACATATAAATGATAAACAGGGCGAATCCTGTACACCGAGGCAGACATTACGTTCACCGTGAGTCAAACCTTTCTAATGAGCACTCAGTGATACCATAATATTACTCCTTCACTCTCTCCTGCTCAAATCAACTCCATTAAGTCACATGCTTTTATAGCTTCCTGGTCGCTACATCACCCACCTATGACATCTCGCCCTTCCATTGGACTGATTACACATGTGATTCAGAGCGTGGTCACGCTGGGAGCGTTCCCGTAGCGTTTCGACGCAGTGTCTCATTCCCTTCGGGAACCATGGTTACATACGAAACCTGGAGACGTTTTATGCAGAATAGCACATGCAAATGAATTAAGATTCATTAAGAAAGTAGATTGTTGATTTCGAGTTGCTATTGGCTGTAAATATCTACTCTGATGAAGTGGCAAGGTCACATTGTGCTGAGCTACAGTGTGTGTCAGAGCTAAAGAGCAGTCAGCTGAGAAGACAAATATTTAGACCAGGATGTTTATGCTACCGTGAATGCAGTGGACTATGCAAATGAAGAGACATATAAATGATAAACAGGGCGAATCCTGTACACCGAGGCAGACATTACGTTCACCGTGAGTCAAACCTTTCTAATGAGCACTCAGTGATACCATAATATTACTCCTTCACTCTCTCCTGCTCAAATCAACTCCATTAAGCTACGTTTACTTATTGTAGACAATCAGTGGGTTAGCACACACACACATACACACACACACACACACACACTTCTCTCTCATAGCTATTCCTTCCTTCAGCCACTCCCAACTGATCTTCAGTAAAGTTGCAATGATTAATTATAATATATTAACTACTAACTGTTTCAGTGAATTCTGAACAGTGCAGGGACACAAATCTAACCTTAAAGTGTGTGTGTATGTGTGTGAAATAGAGAGAAATGGTGTGACAAGTCATAACTACACCTTTCAGCATGGCAAAGTGACAGACGTGGATCTTAGTCAGGGTAGACACTATATTTAATTTAACACGAATGAAAAACGACTGTGAGGGACAGACGTATGGTCCATTTAATGGGTTTCACTGTCTTAAAGGAACAGTTCATCCAGACCGGGTGCCATGAACAAACTTGTGGGTTAATGACATGACGTTAATGTAATAATTTACATTGTTTGTAATATGTTTGTAATAATTTATTTAAAAAAATGGATACATTCATAAGTACAATGAGTTAAATACACCTCTTTTATAAAGAGCATGTTTTAATTACTGCATTATACACAACTGTCCTGATATCATAATAATAATAAAAAAAAGCCTCATTAAAAGAATAATTTCTTGAAAATCTTGTTAAGCATTTAATGTTTAACCACCTTCTATTCAGCGTCTTTCTACAAACCTCCTGTTCTGCTCCCGGTCTCTGGTGCTTTTATTTGGAGTGGTACATATTGTGATGTTTCTTAACTCACTGTCTCCTGCACCATTACCCAGACGACAACACTGCAGCCAACTACAGTCAAGTGCTGGGCTGTTTGTCCATTATGGGTGACGGTGACAGCAGGGACTCATCAGTATGTGAGGGACATGGTGTCTTCGCCACTCCTGTTTATTCAGAGCTTAACAGGGAATTCTTGTGCCCTGGCCACTAGTTATGCAAATAAGCACGCTCACGTAGCATATTAAAGCCATACAGTCAAGCTAACACTTTGATTTGTTGCACGCTGCTGGCCTTAGAAGCGTGCCAACTAGCTGACAGCGAAGGACAATAGATTGCCCGCCGAGCTCTGTAAGGAATCTATAGGATTCATTTTTCCCAACGTTCAGGCCAAAACCTTTCTATTACCAGAAACATTACTGCAGTGCATTTGCAGTGCATTCATGCAGGAGGAAAATCAGTGCAACAATGTATTTACCATGTCTAAAATGCTAAACAAGGTGGAAGACATTCACCATCTGCATGCATGAGTCATCCTGCTATAGCGAAGCATGCGCAGTATAGAATCCGCTAGATCTTTAGTTAATAAGGTGACAAGTACGATAAGCAATATTAAATCACTCAGGCTTCCAAGCACAGCCTGCATGTAATGGGAAAATGCACAACTACATAAGAGAGGATGTTCAGACACATTGTGCAAGTGTGAATGTGGTGCAATTGGTACAAATTTTCTATCATTATATATTCTTCTGTATGTTGCACAGAAGAGGATTTTTTTTTGAACACCTGGACAAATAGGACTAAATATATAAATAAAGGGACTAAATAAAAGGACTGAATAAGTAAATAAATAAAATGACTAATAAGTAAATAAATATGAATTAATAAATAAATACAATTACTAAATAATTAAACAAATAAAATGACTAAACAAATGAACAAAATAGCTAAATTAGTACAGGACTTCATAAATAGATAAATAAATAAAAGGACTATATAAATAAATATATACATATATGTACATAGCCAATCAATTTTAAGTGCTATTAAGTGGTATAAAGCAGTATTATAGTGAGAATAAAACAAATAATTTTGAGGTAGTTTATAATAATAAATACTGAAAAAGTTTCAGTTCTCAGGTATAAAGATCAGAAATAAAGTCCCAATTACAAACAAACAAACAAACAAACAAATAAATAAATAAATAATGCTACATTTCTCCAAAAGTCTTCTGATGAAGGAACAAATCTACATCTTGGATGGCCTGAGGGTGAGTACATTTTCAGCAAATCAATACATTTTCATAAAAATCGTCATATTTACTCACCCTCGTGTCATTTCTTTATTTCCGTTGCCTAGAAAAAATTTACAATTCTGGAATTATTTACATTTATTTATTTGTTTGTTTGAAGAACGTTTCAGTTGGTTTTCTCCATATCATAAAAGTCAATGGGGTCCAACATTTTTACAATAATGTTATTTTTGGGTGATTTTTTTTTTGTCTTTAAGGGTGAACTGTCCCTTTAAGAAGAATATAAGTCTCAGCTGATTGGACAAAAGCTTTGAACGATTAATCAGTTTTGTGTAATCAAATCCATAAGTAATCCACATGACTCCAGTTGATCAATTAATGTCTTATGAAGTAAAAAGCTGCATGTTCATAAGAAACAAATAATTTATTGAATTATTATGATGTTTTTATCAGCTGTTTGGACTCTCATTCTGACGGCACCCATTCACTGCAGAAGATCCATTGGTGAAAAGTGTATGTATATGTGTATTTATTTATTTATGAACGCTTCAGTTGTTTTTGTCCATATTTTAAAAGTCAAGGGGTCCAAAATCTTTACAATAATGTTATTTTTTGGGTGTTTTTTTCTTCTTTTAATGATGTTTCATTTTTAACAAAGCATCTACTAAAATAAAAGCATGTTAATTTTGGGGTGAACTGTCCCTTTAAGAAGGATTGAAGACTCTTAATCAATTTTGTGTTGATGACAACAAAGAAATGACATGATCTGACACATCTAGGACTATCTCCATTCCTTTTGTGGCATTGCGCCATCTCCATCATCCTTTGAAGAGGTAAGCTCCGTCTGCACGCCCAAAACTGCTGTTTCCATCCGTCCGAATCTACTTTCATTTTCACTCTGTCTAGCTGATGAACATTTCCAAAAAGTAAAAAGGATTTTTGGCTCTGTGGTGGCCGCCCCTGTCAACTTTTAATCAGGGATATTGAAAAGGAGTGTGTGAACGGGCCTTTTTAAGCCGGGGCTAATCAGACATGCCTCCGTGAACTGGACCGAAGCCAGGCCTGTGTGAAGACCTCGCTCTGTCTCTGCCTTTGTTTCTTTCCCTTCTGCTTTCTCTCTCCCGTCTGATTTCATTTCAGAGAGGCAGATTATCTGAAATGAGGCATTCTATCTGGAAAAGAGCACTCAGGATAAGCCTTTACTGAAGATGCTTCTGTTTGAAAAGGATCGATGCGGATTGTCTCTCCCTCCTGTGCATCTAAGTCCTGGATTTCTGCTTTAAGGTGCTCTTGAGAAAGGAATACAAAGAATTTACTGCTCTTTGGTAAATGGACAAATCCCTAATTCTAATAAATGGAGCTGTAGACAACAGGTTCTGCTCCGCCGCCGGATCTTCTTGGAAAACACGTTGCTTTTATTTATGTGTCCGTTTAGTATGCTTCTCTCCACCACTACTCTAGTGTCAGCCTCAGACGGTACGCCCACAACCTGTTCATTGACTGTCTGATGCAAATTGCACACACAAGTGGCATGAAACCACTAATTGTGATCTGATTGGCTGTTGCTACGCATCTTCATCTTATCGTCATTTCTTGCACCAAATGCAAGTCTGTGTTTCCAAACGTACAGAAGCCCACTGAGGTCATACTTTACTAATCTATTGGTTTCTCAAGATCACAATTTACTGTATAGCCGTGTGGTGCCACTAGTAGTGCAAGCAATTGTACAGTTCACCTTTACAGCCAGATTTCAATTATTATTATTATTTTTTTTTTTATTACAATTTAATTACATTTTAAGAGAAAATTTATATTTTAGGTGCTCTCACTGGATTTTAATCACTATTTTTTCAACTCGCTTAAATGTTATAACACTATCACAATAATCCAGAAGTAATCCACACAACTCCAATCGATCAATTAATGTCTCGTGAAGTAAAAAGCTGCATGTTTGTAAAAAAAAAAAAAAAAAAAGTGGCCTGAGGGTGAATATATTTTCAGCAAATTTTCATTTTTGGGTGAACTTTGTGGTAGTCATTATTCAACAAATGTTGACAAGTAAAACAATTATGAAGCAAAAAATGACAAATTAAACCATTGTTTTCACCAAAAAAGGTCATAATTAATAAATTGTATAAGTTTATAACCATTAAAACCTGACAACTTACCCTGACCTAACATTTATTGTACGTAAAATGAAAACACCATTTAACCTTTTACTTTAAATTTTCCAATATACGTATAGTTCACTCTTGTTTAAATGTATATACATCTGGTTAATGTGTTTACTTGTTTAACTAGCAGCTAAAGCAAAAAGTTTGTTTAAGATGACAGAATTCACAAAAATTATATAACATCTAGCCCTGGACTCCCTACCTATATTTAATTTGATAAATTTGACAATCCTTTTTGCACAGTAGTAACGTAATTTGCCATCAAGTTATATCCAACCCATTAGAAAAACCTCTCTAAAACCATATAAACAATATCATTTGCGCCACAGACACACATATACGCACCTTTAATTTTCAAAATCAGCCCACTTTCATTTACAGATTACCAAGCTGCAAAGGGTTGTGGAGGTGTACAACTGATATGTAATTATATTGTGGTGTAATATCTCTCCGGCTCTCCTTGCCTGGTGTGTGATTACATTAGCAGAGAGCTGCAGCGCTGTTCTGCTCTGCCTGCTGTGGTGCTGGTGGGTTTGTTACCTTCATCATGTGTGTGTTCCTGTGCTGGCACACTCCTGCATGCTGCGTCTAGACCACTAATCTGAATTAAAACGATAACAACAACTTATTTGGTGGTAATTAAGATAAATTGTACTGTATAAAATTAATGAAGGGCCGTATGTTTTCATCTGCAGTGATAATTATCACCAGGCAGAAATGAAGAGAAAAAACACCTTAGAAGCCAGTCAACGGAAACAATGAAATGTCATATAGTTGCACATGAAATGATGACAGGATATGACTGGGGTATGAGTAATTTTATATCAAAGTAATGGAGTAACTCACAATGTAGTAAGATTTAACAAAATAATGATATTTGTTTTGACTTGTGAGTCAGTGATTAGCAGCAAATGTTTTGTCTAGGCATCAGAGTTATTATAAACTAAAATAAAAACTAAAAGCTGAGTTGAAAAGTTAAGGTGAAGTGGCAAAAAAAAAAAAAAAATACTGAAATAAATAACTATATAAAACTACATAAAATATTAATACTATATTTTAATAACTAACTATATAACAATCAATTTAAAATGTAAATAAAAACCTGAAAGTAATAAAAATGATAAAAACAGACTTCAAAATGACTAAAACGAAAAATATAAAAGTAAAAACTAATTTAAAATACTGATTAAAAACAATAGCAGTATATCAGTGACAGTTCTTGGAGACAGGCAGTCATTTATGCAAATTATTCAAAAAACACCAAGATGCATGTGACTATCATGTGACTATTGAGAATTTTTATGTAATATCCCATAATTTGCATAAAAATATGTAGATGGAAACCTGGCTGAAACATTTAGAAATTTTCATTATGTTTTTTTTTAGTTTTCTAGAAAGCCCACAATAGAGATGCATTGACAGTCTATACATTTTTCATTTTAAAGTGGAAAATTGTATTATGCAAAATCATTAAAAAAAAACGTCCAATGACCTGAAAAAAAGTAACATTAATTTGACAACTGTTTCAACGAAATGAAAATAAATAAAAAATTTGTAAATTCACATACAGATACACATACATGGAAGAGTAAACAAGTACTGCCATTTCTGACTTACAGTACACTAGATTATCTCCCCTTTAGATTCTGAACTTTGCCATCTGACATTTGAGCTCATATTTGTGTATATAAACTACATCACTGTATATGGATTCAGATGTCTTGTGATACAGTTTATGTTGAATGTTTGGATCGATAGTGCTAATACAGACATACTAACCCATACTGCCTCCGACACTGAGCTCCTTATCAAAGCGGAGGCTGTGCTGCTTTGATCTGATGTTCAGTGAGGAAGAGATAAGACAGGACATCCAGGCATCAGACCTTGACCTCAGGCTTATGGTGAGCAGATTGTGCATTAGCAACCATAAACATTTTACAAACGTACAACATTGCAATTACTGCTTTTATTCACTGAAAGCTGAAAAAGTTAAATAAAGTGAACTCTAATTTTCACTTGCATTCCAATCCTCATTTTCTGATTTCTGGCTCATCACCTCTTAAAATACTGCCAGTGATAGTTTGAGCTGTTAAACAGTTACCAAGGAAATGTCACATCCATTTTCTCGAGATCAGGTAGAGGAAGTAGATTTTGAGTGGATTGCCTTTAAGCATATTGAACTTTTCTTCCTTTTTTGTTTGGAAACTGCTGCCTTTGGAGGCCTGGCTGCTGAAAGGCAGATGGGAAGTGGCAAAAAAACAACAACAACAACAAAAAAAAACTTGTAATTTTATATAAAGGAATAGTACTCACTGCCAGGCCATCCAAGATGTAGATGAGTTTGTTAATCACCAGAGCAGATTTGGAGAAATTTAGCACTACATCACTTGCTCACCAGTGGATCCTCTGCAGTGAATGGGTGCCGTCAGAATGAGAGTCCAAACAGCTGATAAAATAATCACAATAATCTACAAGTAATCCACACCACTCCAGTCCATCAGCGTTATGAGAAGTGAAAAGTGTTTGTATGAAACAAATCCATCTTAAAGACCTTTTTAACTTCAAACTGTTGCTTCCAGCTAAAATACGGGTCCTCTATTGAAAATATTGCTTTCTCCAATGAAAATGCCATCTTGTCTGAATCAGCAGAGAAATATGCACAGATCAAGCACAGTTTACAAGTGTAAACAGTCCCAGTGGATTTTGATGTGAAACAACAACAGGGGATGGAATTTTTTCGTTATTATGGATTATGGACTCATATTTTGACACTTTTAAGTAAAAACAACTTAATAATGGATTTATTTCTTATAAACATGCAGCTTTTCACTTCTCAAGACATTAATTGATGGACTGGAGTGATGTGGATTATTGTGATGTTTTTATCAGCTGTTTGGACTCTCATTCTGACGGCACCCATTCACTGTAGAGGATCCATTGGTGAGCAAGTGATGTAATGCAAAATTTATCCAAATCTGTACTGATGAAGGAACAAACTCAGCTATATCTTGGATGGCCTGAGGAATACAAAGGCTGTGTTCGAAATGGCATACTTGCTTACTGCTTACTGCCAGTACACAGTGCATACTGCCTACAATTTTTTTAAAGAATAGTGTGTGAAACAGTATACAATAAGCAATAAATGTTTCAGAGTAGTATGCTTAATTGCTGTCACATGACAAACACTGAACATTAAGGTTGTTACCTTAGAAACAAATGAGCTAACTGTTCTTTTTACAAAGGCTTGTTAATAAGGCTTCATACTAGTAAACAATGCTATATTGCCCAATTCAGTGTACTTGAGTTATATTTAGCAGATTCTGGCGAATATAGTAGGTCATCCGGGTATTACATGCATACAGAAAATTTGCATACTATGCACAGCATACATACTGGATACTGCAGAAATAGTAAGAGTAGTATGATAGTATGGCATTTCGAACACAGCCAAAGAAACTGAATAGGGAAATGGAACAGGGTCTAAAACAGCATGTGTATAGTAGCACATTATTGATTAATTACTTTGTGATGCATACAATTCAAGACCATTAAATCATCAAACATTTACAGACCCCTACTGAAACATGCATTCATATGCAACATCACTCAAGTGGTCTTAATTCTATCCATTCTCATTAAAATAGTCTAAATTCCTTCATTACTGTCTGAATCCTTTGGCAGCATAAAACAATACATTATGGATTAGAAGCATTCTGAGATAAATAGCTTTGGACAGACATATAACTGCATTATTAAAGCTCCAGTGGGAAAGATGTGACACTTCCAGAACTACAGCAACAAATCCAAAGAGGTGCATTAATAATGCACGTGTGAGTATTAAGTATGTAAAAGTGCATTAAGAAGGTATTGTGTATGTTTACGTTTCAAATCAATAACAACACCCGAGTTTCACTTGTGCGGCCATGAGAGGGTGCGTTTATCTTGCTAACATCCTACTGTATTTACTCCAATGACACCCGTCCCTTGGTACTGTTTTAAAAAAGTCATGTAACAAGTGTAGCGAGATATTCACAAACACGCTGGCTTATGGATGTCTATTTACGACTGCAGTTCTGCAGATAGTCAACAAATAAAATCTCTGAGTCAGCAAAGTGCTACAAAGTAGAAAATCTTGTCAAATCTAAATGTAAAACTTGCTTCTCACCTCGGGGACCAAAGAATGTGTTTTACTATTGCACGACTGGGGCTTCACATCCCGCTAACAACGTCAGAGATGAAATTCAACCTCAGTGGAAGATGTTGGGATGGAATTAAGTGACATGAATAAAAATGTAAAATATTGAGGTAAAATGTAACTTATGGTAAGTTGTTAAAAAAAAAAAAAAATTTAAATGGTGTATGTTAAAAAAATTTATGATAGCATGGTACAACATGGTCCCAATTGTTTAAAAGAATAGTTCACCCCAAAATGAAAATTTATTGAAAATTGACTCTGAAAATTGGAAATGTAGCATTACATCACTTGTTCGCCAATGGATCCTCTGCAGTGAATGGGTGCCGTCAGAAAGAGAGTCCAAACATCTGATAAAAACATCATAATAATCCACAAGTGATCCACACAACTAACAGTCCATCAATTAATGTCTTTTGGATGATTGTGATGTCTTTATCAGCTGTTTGGACACTCATTCTGACGGCACCCATTCACTGCAGAGGATCCACTGACTATGAAATTTCTCCAAATCTGCTCCAAAGAAGAAACGAACTCATCTACATATTGGATGGCCTGAGGGTGAGTACATTTTCATCAAATTTTTATTTTTGTTTAAAAGGGGTCATATGATGCTTTTTTAAAGATCATTATTTCCTCTGGTGACTTTCATCACGCAAACCTTTTGACCCTAAAATGAGGCTTCATCCTGGTGAAAAAAAAAATCCTTTGGAAAAACACTTTTGTTCCAAGACAGCTCTTCATCTGGCTGTGAAAAATAGTTCATCTCATGAAATGGTGGAGAACTTTGATGGTGTGCTCAACAGTTCCAGAGCACAATGCTGAACGATACTCCCACCGCTTCTTTCTCAGCCTCCGAGTTGCTCTTTGGCCCTGTGTGCTGAAAGTAAGAGTCTCTACAGAGGTGTTCTGATTTCAGAACAGCGTGCCCTGGCTAGCCCTTCTGTCACATCAAATCTCTTACTGAGCTTGGTGGATGTGCTTGGAGAGAGATGGGTAAATATTGGGCCTAGGCTTGGATTAAGCTGGCCAGATATACCATCACATTACAGATGGTAGGTTTAGGTTGCGAGATTTACCCAGAGCTCACGTCAGATTGTGTTATTGTGTTATGGGTAATGGTACAGTTGCAGTGAGCTGAGAAAATGCTTCAGCCAAAACTTAAAGACTACATGGTTTTCCCATTTTTTGACTAATTATATATTTATTTTTTTTGGTCATTGTATTATTTTAGGAGGTTCACAGAAATAAATAACACGTAGTAAATAAGCAGCAATGAATACATACGTTTGGTATTGGCAAGATTTTTATTTTTATTTGATACAAAATACAGTAATATTTCGAAATTGTATTACTATTTAAAAGAACTGTTTTCGATTTGAATATATTTTAAAATGTAATTTATTCCTGTGATGCAAAGCTGAATTTTTTGCATCATTACTCCTGTCTTCAGTGTCACATGATCCTACAGATATCATTCTAATATGCTGATTTACTGCTTAAGAAACATTTTTTAGTGCTGTCAAATGATTAATCGTGATTAGCATCCAAAATAAAAGTTTTTGTTTGCATAACGTGTGTATACTGTGTATATTTATTATGTATATATAAATACACACACATGCATGTGTATATTTCAGAAAAATATGTTATGTTTATATATTAAATATATTTATAATATAAATTATATGAATATAAATATAGACATGTAAATATTTTCAAAATATATACTTCATGTATGTGTATTTATATATACATAATAAATATACACAGAACACAAATATATATTATGCAAACAAAAACTTTTATTTTGGATGCGATTAATCACGATTAATCGTTTGACAGCACTATTTTTTTTATTATCATGAATGTTGAAAACAGCTGTGCTGCTTCATATTTTTGTAAAAACCACAATACATTTTTTTGTATTCTTTGATGAATAGAAACAGTAAAAAAAAAAAAAAAAAATACTATGTTAAAGTATTTACTGTCACTTTTGATCAATTTAATGCATCCTTTCTGAATTAAAGTATTAAAACATTTTCAAAATTTGTATAGTGTATAAAAGTAGTAAACAGCAAATAAACATACAGGGCGACGCCAATAGCACATTATAACTTAATAATCAACTCACATGATCATTATAATGGTATTTCAAACACAAAATATAGTTACTTATACATATTTGTGTATCAGAATATCAGATATTTAAAAATGTAATTAACAAGTTTATTAAAAAAAAAAAAAAAAAACGATAATGGGTAATACTGAATCAGGAGACAAATTGTGACATATTGTGAAATCACACATGACAAGCTTAATGTGCTGCCATGAGAAGAAAATCACATTGTTAAAAGATTAATCATTATTATTTTTATTTTAATCCAATGCGTTTTCCAGATCTGTAAATTAGAAATGACAGATTCCTTGATATTTCTTTGTTTTTCAAGAGCGTGGCTACCCTATATTTATGTGCTATATCATAATTTTCCCCTTCGCTCTACATCCATTTCTCATTCTTTCTTACTTTGCCTGTCCATCTCTCTCCCTCCTTCGCCAATTTCTCTCTCCATTACGCCCACAAACAGCAGCTGAAAAGGTCTGGCACTTGTTCAGAATCCCAATGATCACCCTTCCCAAAAATGTCAATGGATGGAAATCAGGCAACGTCACCAGACTGAGGATTGAAGCGTGGCATTATGGGCGAGCGAAAAGCTCCGGCTGTGTGCGGAGAGAGGGGGAGGTGGTCCTCTCGCCACTCCTGCCCAGTCAGAGGCCTGGTGAAGGGTATAAATCAGCAGTTAAAAGCGAGGCGCCTCCGGCTGATTGGTGTATAATTGAGTGTCTTTTCCGGACATTTCTCAAGGCTCTGGCTCTGATCATTTTAATTTTGCGGTGTGACTCAGGGTTCTGGCCTAATCAGAAGAATCTGTGCCCTGTGAGATTTGCACACCAGAGCCAGTGTGGCTGAATGGTGTTTAATATAAGAGAGTTGGTTATAAAGGCAAAAAGGGAAATGAAATTATGCTGCAGGGAATTAAATTCATATATGGAGTACTCGCCTACTAATATGCACGCAGAATTTTGGGTTTTCATGGGCGACTGGAAAAGTGATACAGTTTGGCAGTACTTTGACAGGTCCAGTATAGTTTAGTTTTTGATATTATGATGTTTAATCAGATATCAATATGTGAACAGTGATGGGATTCTATTTTAGGAATCATTTCCATTTCTGTGACATACAGTAGTGGCTGACAGCTGATTATCTCAGGTACTTATGTGTTTTGTACACATTTGCTGAAACTTTACTCACCCTTAGGACATCCAACATATAAATAAGTTTGTTTCCTAATCAGAACAGTTTTGAAGAATTTGAACATTATACACCACTTGCTCACCAACGGATCATCTGCAGTGAATGGGTGCCGTCAGAATCCAAACAGCTGATAAAGTAATGCACACGATTCCAGTCCCTCAGTTAATCTTGTGAAGCGAGAAGATGCGTGTTTGTAAGAAACAAACTCATTATTAAGTCGTTTTAACTTTAAATTGCTGCTTCTAGCCAAAATACTAGTCAATAATCCATAATAACTCTTCTTCCAGTGAAAAAGATCATCCCTTGTTGTCCGCTCACATCAAAATACACTGACATTCTTGTTTAGGAACATCTTAGGGCTGTTTTGGACTGTTTTCACTTGTAAATAGTGCTTGATCTGATGTGACTGATCTGATCTGACTTCTGAAGATGTTAATTGATGGACTGAAGTCATGTGGATTACTTGTAGATTATTGTGATGTTTTTATCAGCTGTTTGGACTCTCATTCTGATGGCACCAATTCACTGCAGAGGATCCATTGGTGAGCAAGTGATGTAATGCTAAACTTGTAAATAAATAAAAATAATAACAATAATAATGTAAAAAAAAATCCCCAAAATAAAAATCCTGGACTTTCAACTTTTTTTTTTTTAGATTTTATACTGAAATTGTACCAGTTGAATTGTATTTTTTTTTTCTTCTATTGACAATTAAAAAAAAAAAATGCTCCCCAGATATACTTTCTCGAGAAGTATACATATTATTTAATGGCCTTTGGCATTGATTGACTGCTACTCTATATGGATCTGTCTGGAAGACCAGAACTAGTGTCATTTTCTTTCTTTGACGGCAACCTCAGTGCTGATGAGTGATTGGGTCGGGGTAGATTCCTCTGAAATATCTCTCTGCATTTCTTTGTTTCAACATCATACCATCCATCATTCTCAGGTGCTACCTCTGCTGCTCCTTTCCATCACCTTCATCCTTCCTGTTCCACTGTTTCCATAGTGATGTGTGCTTGTGCCCATAATGACTAAGTATCTCTCAAAGAGGCTGCAGGGACTGGCAGGAACCCCTCTAATTTCTGTCGGCCCTTTTCTTTTCTTTCTACCACTCTTGTCACATTGATGCTAGCTCACCTTTTAAGAACAGTCTGTAGAGAACACATAAGCGTCTGAAAATTCAAAGCGCACATGTCTGAAGAAGGGTGTATAATGTCACCGTGTCCCTTGTGTATGTTAGTCACAGCAAAACCAAACGGTAAAAACAAACCTGTTTAATAGAAATAGATCTTCAAATAGTGAAATTTTTACATCTTTAAAGGGGTCCTATTATGCTCTTTTACAAAGTCTTGATTTTGTTTTTGGGGTGTACTAGAACAGGCTCTCATACTAGGTTGTTCGAAAAACACATTATTTTTCACATATTTTACATTATTACAACACCTCTCTCCCCAGTCTGGCATGAACGGCTCGAAT
>NW_015633524.1:2027914-2051447 GCF_001515625.1 Sinocyclocheilus rhinocerous
GTCTTGGGAAAGCTAGTGTGTCTCCGACATTGTGATAACACTCGTTGCCTTCTCTAGTGCAGCTCAACCAGGTCTCGTCTCATTCGTCGATATCTGTGATATCACAAATCCCGGAAAAGATGCGTTGTAGTCCAAACGAGTTGTTCGTTGTAGTTTTTGAAAAGTGATTTCTGTTAAATAAAATATCTCCTTTTGAATTGGACTTTGAGCTTTGTAACTTTGCAGATCTTTTTTATGCTCAAACAGCAACATTACAGACTAACTAAAGTTGAAAAAGTGAAAACGCATAATAGGACCCCTTTAACAACCTGGAACCAGGATTATTATTGTTAACTAAAACCATTAAAAACATTTTTGTTAATTAATTAAATAATTAAATAAAATGGGGTCTGCAGCATTTTCGAAAGTCTTAGTTTTCGAGGGTCGAAAATGCCAGAGTAGTGTAAATGACAGGCATAACCGTAGCAAAAGTTATGCGTTTTAAAATGAAAACGCACTAGTGTAAACGTAGCCTAAAACTAAATGAGAATTCAAATTTTTGCCTTGGCAACTAACTGAAATAAGTTTATGTTGAAGTACTGTAATCACTAAGTATACATAAATAAAAAGTAAAATTAAACTAAAACTAAGATTTGAATAAAAATAAATTAAACCTAACTAATATAAAAAATAACTAATTAAAATGACAAATACACATAACAAAATTACTAACAATTGAATTAAAATTCAAATGAACAGTGAAAATATAAAAGGTAATTCGAAATATAAATAAAAACTGTAATAGTATACAACTAATACTTAAATGATACTGCCTGGAACACAAAGGATGCCAAGTTCAAGCTGCTTCTTTTCCATACAATGAAAGTGAATGGTAACCATGACTGTCGAGGACAATTATCAGTAAATAATGATTTAAATTTTAACCGGTTTCTCAAACAAAGCTACTTAAAAAAAAAAAAAATCCATATAAAAGAGCAGCATAAACATTCTTCTAAACTTCAAATTTTGTGTTTCACAAAAAACAAAAAACAAAAAAAAACAGGTTTGGATCGTTACTTTTGAGTAAGCTATCCCTTTAAGAAATGCAGAGAAACACAAATTTCTTGGAAGAAACCTAATGGAATAAGACAGAAACAGTGAGGGAGAGCACAGGGGAGAGAAAACCGGGACTGCTACAGCTGCTAAAGCAGAAGAAAAGAGTTTTCGACCAGGAAAACAGAGGGGGAGGCTAGCAGAGACAGAGAGCTGTAGCAAGACCGATCCAGAGGAAGAAGGTAGGGGTGGGGGGCAATGCAGAAGAGCATTGAGCCATGGCCTGTGTAGCAGCATGTAGGCACTCGTTACTGATGTGGCAGAAAATATGTGCCGACAGGAAATGAGGATGCCAGCTGTCCCTCGATTATGACATTACCGCGCAAAAATGGGCGACAGCAAAATCATATATGACTCACAGTCAATGAATAATAGAGGCAAGAACCATGACCGTCTGGCCCTGCATTAGGGGCCACATACAGACTCCCATCCTCCCTATGCAAGGCCAACACTGTATATAAACAATGACACTAAACCACCATGAGAGGCTTGAGGGATTGCATTGCATTGACACTCAATAATTAATAGCAATTAAAATGACTGTCTGTGCATGCAAAAATCACATCTGGAACAGCTGAAAGCAATGCCTCTAGCAAAAAAGCTTGTATTTCCCTGCCAGTAACCATGCAAACATCCAAACAACAGCATCGGTGTGTGGGCAGCAAACAATTATTATGCGGACATTCCATTAGTTTTTCAGAATAAGTGACCTTGCCTCTATAATCTACTGGTGCAGAACTGTAGGGAAGTGAGAGAAGTCTAACACCACTACACAAGTATACAGCTCATATTCACATATGAATACTGCATTAACATAAATGCATACTAGACATACGCAGATTGGTCGTTTTGACTCTTCAGGTACTTAACTGCAAAATCAACCCAGCGCTCCAGGATTCAGATGGACAACTGGCCGTTTCATTACTGTGTGAACGTAGCTTTTTTAAAATGCGATGTCAAGTTAAAAATAGTTTTTAACATTTTTTGACTGGGGTGGCCATGTGAGGCGCAATGAATAAATAAAAAAATCATAAAACAAGATTGAAAATGACACCCACAGCAATAATAATAAACTTTATTATTAATATTATTATTCCCACAGTCTTAAATGCAGTTTTTTTTAAGTGGTCAATCAGATTTTATGGGTGGCCCTCTAAGTACAGACATCTCACTGCAAAAAAGAGATTATCATACAGTATGTGCATAGTTATTCCACCACCTCCATGGAGGGATCAGTCACTGTGTTTATACAATGAGCTGTGGACTCCTTTTATAAATGCATTGTAATCTGCTTCCTGCAGCGGACACAGTTGCGGTAATGTGGTTACATATGGGAATTACCATTAGACGTGAAAGAACCAGCTATGTCCTTGGTACTTGTCAACTTAGCAGTCGCACTATTTTTGAGTCCAAAAGTTGCGTCGAAAACACTAGCATGGGGCAAGAACTGTGGCCCGGCAAGCAACTGCTGCGATGCAATCCGCATGCCAGAATGTGCATGCTGCTAGTTTGGTCCCCTCGGGAACATAATCTCTAGAGAATAATGTTCAGCATATGAGACAGGGGAGAGCCATCAAGACTTAGTCATGTGGCCTACGGCACTGGACATCATGCATATTTCATGGAAATGGCAAAAACAGACAGTAAGGGCCGCTAGGTCTCTCTGCGGTGCTCTTGAATGACACCGTTGTGCTTTGGGCCGAGGATTGGTGGGTCGTGTTTGGTAAGCAATATTTGAAAGTAGCATAATAGACTTCTTAAATGGCTTTCTAAAGGCATTTTGGAGAAACCCATGAATACCTGAACTCTTACACGAGGGCATATAATATCGTAAAAAGAAATGAGTTTCTAGAATGCCAGTTGTCCATAATGCAATTTCAGATAACACACAAAATAAATAGCCTACCAAAACTGCTTCCAATGCAGTGTTAAATAGACTACTGTAATGATCACTTCATATTATGAGACAAGTCTCTCTCTTTCTCTCTCATTCACTCCCACACACACACTATGACATCAATAAATGCAAAAGACTGGAGAGATTCAGAATCCCTCTAAGATCTTCTCTTATGTTTTATCCATGCTGGAGTAATTGCCACAGCTGGTTTCAACCTCCTCTTCCATCCTTCTGAAGAGCCCTAATGACTTCATATCACACAAGTAAAGTAAAACATTGATGGTTCACACGTGCACTGCATCCTTCATATCTAAATAAATTGCATTTGTGAGGATCTCCTACATTAGAGACATGTCAGTTCTTTGCACCTGCTGAGAAACTGCTAATTGGTGGATCACATGTCCCCAGTTCACTGTCCCAATTTCAAAGAGCCTGTCCCCTTGTTTTTATGATATTCTGGTGCAGTGATATGGCTGGGGCCCGTGTACACTGCCCTGAATGAAACAAACCCACTGCCATGTCTCTATGATACTAAGATATACCTCTATGGCTTAGGGGTCGCCGTGATTTTGCCAAGTAAGACATGTTCCTGGATCAACATCTTTTGTTGATCCTGGATCAACATAACTGTCCAAAAATATAGACTTAACCCAATCCCTACCCATAATTTATTCCTAAAAACAGTGTGAAATGATAGCTGATTAACAAGGGTGTAGAAGCACCTAACCCTGATTGTAAGCCTAAAACAGATATTTCCTGAAAAGTTATCCCTAAATTCTGATTGGTTGATAGGAATGTTGGTCAAGGATGTTGATCCAGGAACATGTTGTACTTGGTGAAATCACGGTCACCATGGCTTAGGCATGTTGCTAAAGGGTGTTCTGGGCAGTTGCTAGAGGGTCAAAAGAGCCCATCCTGGAGTCTCTACGCCATTCTGTTCCTGAGATATAATGTTTCATTTCAGGGTAAGTCTATGGGATTATTTTTGTGTCAGATTTTTCATCCGCCAGGCAAAAAACTGTAATGTGGACTGCTTAGAAATGTAACAGCACAATAAGCTGCATGATTTGAGGTTTCATATCCGCGAAAAGTTATGTGCCAAATGTCTTGTCTAGAAGAAGAAAAATGATATGCCTTAAGAAGTTTTCAAAAAGGTTTCCCAAAAACTCTTCCAGCTTCGATCCTGGAGGGGCAACTGCCCTGCAGAGTTTAGCTCCAACCCTAACCAAACACACCTGAACAAGCTAATCGATGTCTTCAAGATCACTTGAAAGCTGCAGGCAGGTGTGTTTGATTAGGGCTGGAGCTAAACTCTTCAGGACATTGGCCCTCCAGGACCGAAGTTGCCCATCCCTGGCCTAACCAGTAGTGCTGCCCCAAACTCGGGCCAATGTTGCTGATTTGGTTCGCTGAAACAAGCACAGTTATGCTGAAAGCCCCACAGAGCCACAGTTTCCACCCTTCAGGGAAATCATCCTACGAACAGCTTAATTATATTTTTCTCTCTCTGCACGTTAAGCTTAGATAGAAGCATTTTAACACCCAAAAAATTACATCAGATTGGCTCTCTCTTATTCCTGCTATCACATTATAGAGCTTGTTGGGGTTATGTGGACTTAGGCATCAACCCACTTTTAAGATTTATGATTACACACGTGTGTACCCAAAGCGCACTGCCTTTAAACTGTAAACAAAGTCTAAGTTGAGATGGAAATGCTCTGCAGTTTGTTTAAGGCCATCTGCTGAGAGATTTGCTTTTGCTGTGTGTTGGATTTAAAGCTTTTCAAACGGGCTCAGAGATGATACTCCTGCCACAGCGGTTTTAATCTCAGTCGTGGCACCGTCTCGATTCCCTCTGCCTTGTGTGCTTGGTAAGTGTCGGCCTCTACGAGAGTGTGGAATGTAAAAGACGTGCACTGGCTGTTTACTCAGCAAGGTAAGAAATAGTGCACTTTTATTCCTAGCATCTTCAAGAGCTTTGACTATAGCTTCAGTAATGGGATCCTTCCATATAGGTGAGGCAGCAATCAGAAAAAGCAAGAAACTGGGATTGAGAGGGGGAAACAGAAGATGAGGCGGAGGCAGGAAAGAAATAAAAGAGGCACGAAAATTCTCATTGACATTAGAATAGACTGCAACAGCGTTTCAGAGGCTTAGAGCGTGCAAAAGCTGAAGAGTCAGTGAATAAAAATATCATGTCAAGAAGTCAAAGAAGAGAAGATGCACAGAGACATCGATAGAAGGGGGTGGGGGGGGGGGAAGAAAGAAAATCACCACTACTGCGCTATCTGTTGTACATCACAATACGAAGGCAGCTTTTTGAATGCTGGAGCTTGCCTCGAAACAGCAGGGTGGAGAGGGAAGCGATGCAAGCACTCAAACGGACTCTCGTGAGAGGCTGTTTTGGGATCGGCAGATAAAGAGGTTGTAGATCACGGCGTGTTTGGGGGAATAAGGTGAACGTTCGTCTTAATTACCTCCCTGACATCTCACAGCTGTCCGCGATGTTTGCAAGATACCTGAAAATGCGGATGATTAATCCCTGTGAGGGTTAGGAATGTCTGAAGACAGAGGGATCCTGTCTCACACTGTACCAATCTCTTCATCAACCACTTCATAATTTCTCACACTCAGCTTGCGATGGTGGCCACATGGGAGATGGTAGGAAACTACCCACCCCGGCCCATCCGACACAATTTTGCATGCTTCGCAAAATATACTCTACTCTATCTGGGATACTGTATTATGACAGCACTTTTTTAAACTAAATGTCAACATCGTGATAATACCGCACACCGTGATAAAAGCATTAGCAATTAATCGCAACATGAAAATTTGATACCGGCATATCTCTAGTACCACAGAACAACTCCTACAGTCCTATGCTGTGATGGTGTAGTCAAATTTTAGCATATACCATTTACCTGAGGTGTGTCAAATCCTGCTCCTGGAGGCCAATGTACTGCAGAATTTAGCTGCAATCATCTCCAACACACTTGCCTGGAAGTTTCTAGTGAGTCTGAAGACCTTGATCATGTGTGCTGGTTCATGTGCGCTTAATTAGGGTTAAAGCTAAACTCTGCAGGACAACAGAGCTAGTTCAGATGTGTTGAGCTAAACTGCAGTGGAAACTGGCCCTCCTGTAGCAGGACTCTATTCATTCATCCCTAGGAATCAATACCAATGATCTTAGCATTACTAGCGCCATGCTTTACTGTTTATGTTACAGCGAGGCTACCAACAGGGGTTAACTGGGCTACTGTATATTAATGAGCCAAACCTTAACCACTTGGCTGAAACAGAGTTCAGGATATGTATCTGTCCTTGGTCCTGAAACTACTTCAGTTCAATAATTGAGCTGTACTGAACCACGTGCAGCAGGTAACTGTCCAGGGTCCTGAAAAAAGTTCACTACACATCTGTGCAGAATCCTAGCCAGCAGTATGAACTCAGCTGACACAATGCAGGGCTCGTATGAGAATCAGTGTCAGTAGGTTGGCACAACAAAACAGAGAACAAAGAGAACATGGGCAGCAGACGCACCATGTCGAGACGTCATGCGACCGGATTATAGGCAGAGTGACACTTCAGAAGCCCTAATCCTTATCTGGGAGATTAGGAAAACATGACACTGTGCTCATCAAATCATTTTAATCATCCAAATGTTCTGGTCTCCTCAAATTCACAAAAATGTGGCCAAATGGAAGGAGAAATGAATCTGTCTGGAAGTTACTGTCTGGCAGCATTGCCCCACATTGCCTTGACACCCTTACAAAATATGCCTGAAAGTTAGCATAAGGTCATGCAATGCAGTTGTCTGCATTAGGCTAAGAAGAAGACCTCTTCTTGTGGTGTTGATTGATAAGTGTAAGGCATGCAACCTGCTCTTTAAATCGTATCAAACAATCAAACAAGTCTTGCTCAGATGTCTGACAAAAGTAGTATGTGTCTTCCTCAGGTGCCTAAAGTGGTACAAAAAAGAAGAGCTGTATGTGCACTGAAAACTCCTAAGGGGGTTCTAGGCAAGGTTTTGGATGAGATTTTAATGGAGCAATAGAAGAGGAAGTCATGTAAAATTAAGTGCCAGCACAAGACGAACGAGTCATTGTGACCCCTTAACCTAGTGTTCTGACTCTTATCTTGGTTTTTTCTCATAAGTTCTGTCTAATTCTCTCTTTGGATGCTTCTCATCTTCAAGAGCAATGGCCATGTTCACAAAGCAGCAGAATATGGTTATCAGTCATGTTTTTGGGTGCTAAATATGATTATGTTCACACAGTTCAGCTATAAATGAGAGCGACGACCACATTTTAGAACTGATGTAACTCCTTTACATTTTATCCTGAGATGGAGATATAAGCTGTGTGTCACTCAAAGGGTTTAGATCCAGTTGGTGTTTTTATGGTCTGTACATTACCTAAATGCTGAGCTCTGGCTTTATAAACTAGAAAAAACAAAAACAAAAAAACTACTATCAGTTAAATACAATTTGACATGATCTTGCACCTCAATTTCACTTGTTTCAGGGCTTTTAAAAACTAGGGTCTGGGGACCCCTATGAGGCCACAAGAGGGTGCTAATGGGTCCAGTGCAGAAATACGAAAATAGGTTAAAATTTGACATTATTATGGTTTCATTCTACATTCTAAAAACGTAACTGACAGCCATAGTTTTAATTAACAAAGAGCAAATACTTTCCGGATTTTGCATGTACTACAATATTTGATATAATATTTTATAATATTTGCTTTTTAAAAAGCATATGCTAGGGATGTAACAATATCAAAATCTCAGGATACGATAATATTGCGATATGAAGTCAATGATACGATATTTATTGCGATATTTAAAAAAAATACAAATGAAGAATTGGAAATTAATTTTAATGTTAAATTATTATATATTATGCACTTTGAGAGTTAAATATTAAGACCTCCAACCCATGATCTTAACTTAAAGTGAGAAAAAAGTCAGTGAATTGAATTACCTGAACTTTAAAGGGGACTCAACCCTCTTTTTATTTGTGATATACTGTCTCAGTCTAAATTACATTCACACTGGTGTTTTAGGAAGCCAAACAAATTAGAAAATTATTATAATAATAATAATTATAATAACAACAATGACAGTAATAGCCATATATTGTAAAACAATTGCACTGTAAAATAAATGAAAATGAATATTTCATATGTATATTATTTTTGCTTTACACTACAGTAGGGAAATTACAATACTTATAAAAAATACAATACTGCACTTTTAAGCTTTTATTTTGACGGAAACGGCAGTAGAGCTTTTATTTGAAAGGAAAACTCCAGCTTCAGTCAAAAACATGCTTACTAAAACACGTCTCACTACATCATCTGCCGCGAAAATAAAATCTAACTGGTGGCTGTTGTGTTCCCAAATGCGAGCTAAACTCACAGCACGTGAAATAAACAAGTTCACTGCATTCACTGTGATTGGAGCCTTTCTGAGGCGCGGAAAACATCGGATCACGATAAACAAGTTTTATTTCATCATGTGACCACGATAATATCTAGACAGTTTTTCTATCGCTTTTGATATTCACTATTGATATCCTTAGCATATACACATAATTGTAAAATATAAATAACTTGCTACTAAAGCTAAACCAATTCTGATCCCTGGTTCCAACAAACATACCAAGTGTGAAAACACAACACTGAGGTATGAAGCAATAGCGGTTACAAAGCAAAAATCATATCATATATGTGTTTGTGTGCACACATTTATTACACCAATGCCCCAAGGCAGAAGACACATGCTGCACCTGTACCGCTGTCATGTGGAATTGTGTGATGGTACTCAAATTAAGTCATAACTACAGGCGTACTTCCTTTTCCCTGATGTCACATACAGCAACCACAGAGGATTCCGCTCTTAGCCAATTCTACGTACATGGGCTCATTCTCATTCAAACAGAAACACATGCACACTCCAGAGTCCTCACGGGACTTTCCCAGAATCTTAAAATACAGTTATCTTTCATTTTATCTGCTCTATCATGGTTTTACACAAACACGCTCATATATCTGCACTGGGATGTGCAAAACCTGACTAGATAAAGCATTCCGGAATGACTAGTTGACTCAGTTGACTAAACACCTTGTATAATTAATCTAGTTTCCAACTGAGTTTCCTATGCATTGTTTAAAGAAAATGTGTTGTGTTCAAAAACAATCAGAATGAAGTTGGACTATTTTTAACTTGACATCCTGTCTTAAAAACCCAGTGCTCATGGTGCGACTTTTTTCAAATGATTTTAATAATTTTATCCAAATGTTTTTTGTTTTTTTTAATGAAAACTATACATTTAAAGTAATATTTGACCAAAAAAAATTAAATTGGATGAAAATGAACTCACCCTTAGGCCTTCCAAGATGTATATGTTTTTTTCTTCTTCATTTGAACAGATGTGGAGAAAATTAGCTTTATATCACTTGTTCACCAATGGATCTTCTACAGTGAATGGGTGCCATCAGAGCTGATAAAAACATCACAATATTCCACAAGTAATCAACACGTCTCCATAAGATAAATGAACATCTTGTGAAGTGAAAAGCTGCTTGTTTGTAAGAAACAAGTCCATCATCGAGGCGTTTTTGATTTTAAACTGTCGCTTCTGGCCAAAATACCAGTCCTTCATCTAATATAGCACTTGCTGCAATAAAACAACTATTGATAGAGAACTCGTATTTTAGCCAGAAGTTGATTACTTTGTTTCTTACAAACATACAGCTTTTCGCTTTGCTTCACTGGAGTCGTGTGGATTACTTGTGGATTATTTTGATGTTTTTTATCAGCTGTTTGGAATCTCATTGATGCCACTGCAGAGGATCCATTGGTGAGCAAGTGATGTAATGCAATAATGTAATTTGCCCAAATCTGTTATGATAAACAAACAAACTTATCTATATCTTTCTTGGATGGCCTAAAGGGTAAGTGCATTACATTTTCATTTTTTCTGTAGTTTATTCCTTTAATGCCTACAAACAAACAAATCCCTACTGGTGTTTTGGATTTATACTATGGTATTCTTCAAAGTATGATGATATATTTACCACCATGTACCACCACAGCCCATTATAGTACCACCATGGCAAAATGTACACACAGTACAAGGCAAAGCTTCGCCTGCTGCTAGCATGCTAATTAAAGCAGCATTAGCTAAAAGAAAAAGAAAAGAAACAAGACAAACTGCTTTGCCTCCCTAATCAACTGCTCTGTTGAACTTTGATGACTTAACCATCGTGACTCATTCCTAGTAGATGGGTTTTTTTTGGCAGAAATCCACTCCACCCATACCCAGCAGGCAACTAGCCGCCTGAACTCTCTCTAACACATCCAACAAAGAATCATTCAGTGCTGCTGACTTTGTCACCATGAAAACATTCTCACAAGAAAGCCTTTTCCCCTGAATTTATTCAGAAATCAGAGAACATGTCCATATGCACGGGTGCTGTGATAAACTGCCCAATTCCGCTATCGCCAAGTCTACAGCAGAAAGCCGTGCCTCCAGTGTGTTGTAATTGTGATTCTTGTTTCAGAGTGTGAGCCTTCAGGCTGCTCTTTTGGTTTATTCATGAGTTGGGTTTGAGGATAGGAGTGGTGGAGAAGAATCTTTAATTTTACTATCAGCCCGGGCCTGGCAGATCTATGTGAAGAAGCCTCTAATTAAAGTCAAAAGGAACATCGACCGTTTTCTAATGGAATAATTCAGATGAGCCATGTTTGCCCATGCCAGTCTCTCATCCTCCATTCTCATTCATTAGAATGCATTACACTTGTGTGATTTCTGGCAGCCTGTATTTGCTTCAAGATCACAAGCCAGTGTTGCCGTCAAAGAGAATTGCGCTCGCTCTCTCTCCCTCTCAAGTGTGTTTGCCAGTTGGTGCAGGAAGCGACCCGATGAGGAAAGCAAGGGATTATGTGCTCTGTTTAACCATGTAAAACCTGACATATGAAATAATAAATAGTCAGAAAAATCAAATTGTTTTTCAAATGGAACAGTTTTTTGAACCTTTAGAGAAAATAATAATAAAAAGTTTGAATCAGGCTTTTATGGCTCATATAGTATGATGATGATACTCAAGAAAGAAAAAAACACATCTGTGTTATTCAGAAGCCTAAACAGAGCATAAATATGCAGTTTGGTGCAGTTGTTAGGTGCAGTTTATTTTGTTATTTAAATGGCAAAAAAGTATGATTATGAAGAAATTCTAATAATAATGTAAACCAATTAGATCCTTTATAACAGTATCAGACTACTTAACATACTTACATAAAATGCATATAAAATTGGCATTCTATATCTCCCAATAACATGTCTTTATAAAATGATACTTAAACGCTTAGTTTTGCATTCAAAGCTCTTTAGTTTTTTCTTATAGGGGCAAAATGTATAATGCAATGCAATACAATGATGACTGAGAGATAAACATTCCTCAATTTCACAGTGGCTACGTTTACATGCACAATTTTTGGTTCAATCGGACTGATTTCATTCCGATTGATGAATCTGAATGTAGTGTTTACATGAACGCTAAATAAAGTGATCAGGTTGATGTGCACGTTTAAATGTCACAAGCTTCAAATCGGAATTGATTTTTTTTGACATGCACACACTGCACAAATATAGAGTTTCTCACTGTTTGCACGATAACCGATCTCCTACACATTTTCTTTATTTGTTTTTAACAGCAGAATTCATATTAATCCATTTATGGATAGATATACATATAAACCGCTGTGCCGTGCTGCTCATATTAATCACACAGTAAAAATGCCCCTCCCTGCGCCCAAAACAGGTTGCCTGTGGATGAGAATCCAAAACAAGGACTGGTGGGAGGTTGTCCTGCTCCACTTCACAGTTGCCAAGTGAAAGGAGAGTTTTATAATGACAGGACACGCATTTCTACAACACTTTATTCAAAAGGAAGAGCCGTTCTTTCTGCACGTCATACGTCATTACGCTATTTCTGCGTCATTGCACATGCGCAGTCCTTTCAATTTCGGGCTTCAATTCGATCGAGTGTTTACATGCACTCTCAATCATATTAGAAAAGGAATAAACTACCCCCTTCAATCCGATCGAAATTTCATTCCGATCGAGCTCAATCGGATCGATTAAGGTGTTTACATGAAGGCTTTTCAGTCCGATTGAGCCGATTTCATTCCGATTGATGAATCTGAATGTAGTGTTTACATGAACGCTAAATAAAGTGATCAGGTTGATGTGCACGTTTAAATGTCACAAGCTTCAAATCGGAATTGATTTTTTTTGACATGCACACACTGCACAAATATAGAGTTTCTCACTGTTTGCACGATAACCGATCTCCTACACATTTTCTTTATTTGTTTTTAACAGCAGAATTCATATTAATCCATTTATGGATAGATATACATATAAACCGCTGTGCCGTGCTGCTCATATTAATCACACAGTAAAAATGCCCCTCCCTGCGCCCAAAACAGGTTGCCTGTGGATGAGAATCCAAAACAAGGACTGGTGGGAGGTTGTCCTGCTCCACTTCACAGTTGCCAAGTGAAAGGAGAGTTTTATAATGACAGGACACGCATTTATACAACACTTTATTCAAAAGGAAGCCTTCAATCCGATCGAAATTTCATTCCGATCGAGCTCAATCGGATCGATTAAGGTGTTTACATGAAGGCTTTTCAGTCCGATTGAGCCGTCAATCCTATTACAAATGGATTATTTGGTTGCATGTAAACGTAGCCACTGATGTACAGATCATCAAGTAAACCCAAGTTGCTTCAGTCCAACAAGTGTTCATCTTAAAATATTACTAACAACATAACAGTTCTTAAGTTTACTTGATAAAAATCATTAAAGATTTCACAGCAAAAAGACACCCGAACTATGACGTGATAATAATAAAAGGCGTTTTACTCACTAAAAAGTATAAACTATCAGATGACAGAAGGCATGTAGAAGATTGTGTACAACAGGTATTTCTGAACATATTGATAATTCAGAGGCCTTAGAAATGTGTGTATTAAATTTGATACAGTAGGCTTTATAGGGTTAAACGGAGGCTGAAATGTAAGCGCAGTTGGCTTTGCGCAGTGTTGCTGGAGAGAGGCCGAGGAAACTGCAGGTAACACAGGGATGGAGACCACACCACACACCAGGCATGATGCCATCAACGTACAGCCATCACAGAATACAGGTGTGAAAGGGGGATATCAGAAGAGGACATGGCAATAATACACTGTAAAAACGGCACATTAAAAGACTGTGGTCTTGTGAAAGTGGCCATTTTTGTGTGGTTAAAAATGCCTTCAACCAGTTATTTTATACTCGCCTGCAGCAACTGCAGTGAATAAAGTAACTACTAAGCATCAACCAAAAACGAATCAGGCTAATCTGATTAGGACCACCTGAGGGCAAATTATATTGAGATACTATCTGTATTAAATCTCATTTTGAAAATAAATAAAAATAACGATTAACCATGATGCAATTAAACTGCCAGTAACACTTCAATAAATATCTATCCATATAAAATATTAATCAGATCGGCGAACAAATGTACTTTTCCTGCAATCCATTAGCGCAGATACATCCTGAATGGCTTTAAGCACCATTTCAAAGATTGTGAAAAAAACTAAATAGGAACTCAGTCGCACCGAGACCTAAATTCGCAGCACTTTGAGGAGGATGTCACGCCACGTGGCTCCTTTGCGGATTGTGAGCGAGTTCCACTAAGCCTTGGAGACAGATGCCTCTCTAGTTCCCACTCACTTGCCTCTTCGCCTATAGCGTAGATGTTCACCCAATGGTTTTTCTGAAGACACACTGTCAACATAACGACATGACAAGCACTCATGAAGCTTGACGGAAACATTATAAAATATGCATTAAATCTCACGACAAGCGACGTGGAGTCCCTCACAACATTTGTGGAAGCGAGCCACGTTGAGGGAGTCATGCGCGGTTTGTTGCCGTTACGGGACGTGGGGGGGATGTATTATTATTATCAAAGAGTTACTTTGCTCTTGATGTACATGGTGTACATTTGCTCAAGTGATCAATCAGAATCTCTTGAGACATTTTCTGAATTTCCGATTTAGCGCGGCTACATCCTTATTTCCATTAACACTTAGCTAAACCCGTTAATGAGATTCTTTAACCTGTGCCTAATTAGGCATCGGTAAGGACAGCGGGAGCCGATGTGGGATTTAATCTCCCGGGATTTCGCTTTGATCATTCCTTAACCCCGAGCACGGCCCTGGGGGTCTGGTTTTAGCGGCCGTCCGGGGGTGGGAATCAAAGCGGGAAGGGTCGAAAGTCTTGAGGACTGTGGTTGGGGATGAAAGCCAGGATTGGGAATACAAAGGCAAAACGAAGGACTTTGCTATTAGGAAAGGTAAGTCTATTTACAGCAACACTGTCAGGGGAGGAAGAGAGAGAACAAGGGAGTGAAAAAAAGACAGCTTCGGGAAACATTTCCCCCTGATTGGGGAAGAAACAAGGTGAAACAAACAAACCAAGCACATGAAATGCAGAGAGAAGAGCTTCAAAGCCTGCAGGTTGATTTAGCAATTAACTTCATTAGCATACGGTTGACTTAAGTACGTGGCTTTAAAACACAAAGGCATCTTGTCGAGAAACAACACAGGATTATACTCAGAAATAAATCATACATGACAGTGATACTGTTCAGTAGCACTAGAGATACAATGTTCATTATACTAAATACTCCCACATACTGTAGGCATATCTCTCCATATATCCCTTAGAACGTAACGCCTGCGCTAGCGTTTCATATCAGAGAGTGTGAAAACACATAGGCTGTCTCTAATGGTTTCCTTTCGTATTTTTCTGTTTCTACGCTTATGCTAAAAACTGAGGTGCTTAGTCAAATCACTGAGGCTTGAAGAGCAGAGAGGGCTAAATTATTTACACTCAAATGAGGGCAACGCTGACGACTTGTACGTTGTAAACAAAAGAGCCGGGACATTTACTGCAGTTATTTACCCTGGAAAAACTTAAGTCTGTTAATGAAGTCCACTCAAAAACGACAAGCTAAAGTAGCAGCTAGCATAAACAAGCTCTTAATAAGGAACAATGCCAACAAAGCGTTCTGCTGCTGATAAAGTTAAGGTCATGCCTTACAGTCCCTTTGAAAAAGTACTGTAGTATAAATAACTGTATGTATTCTGGAGTAAAAGTAGTAAATACAGAGAAAAACAAAATCCACCAAAATGGCAGAAAGAAAGAGCAAAATGTTTATTAGTGTATCATGGTGTTAGCAGAACAACATGCACATGTTAAACAATTGAAATTGAGCATCTCCATTTCATTTTGTATCGGATGTGTGCCATTTGAACAGTTGCTGCCTAGGTAGGGCATTCCAAATCTGGATGACGTCAACAGTGTTCTACTGTTGTTAAAGCTAAGGTTATGCCTTAGTGTCCCTTACAAAAAGTACTGTAGTAAAAATAACCATGTCCCTTATGAAAATTAACCATTAAACAAATTGTAGTAACCATGGTTTTTGACATACTGATCACTATTTCTATTACCACAGTTTTACTAAAAATACAGTGGTTAAACTATGGTTAGTGTAACAAAACCATGGTTAATTTGTGGTTACCATGGTTTAACTATAGTAACCAGGGCCGGATTTACCTCTTTTCGTGACATAGGCAAAACAAAATTTTTACCACCCAAGCAAACAAAAATATTTCTTAATCAGTGGAAACCGTTACAGTGTTTTCTATCGCAATAAGAACTTGCGTTCAGTCAATACAATTTGAATGTAAGTTCTTAATTTGTTTGAGAATTCAAACAAATTGCATTTCATTCCATTAATAGGCGCGGCGAAGTGGCCACATAACCACTTCGGGAGTGCATTTTTTCTCTAATAATTTTAACGGCCTGGAGTCACAATCACACATCAATTGTTCAGATGATTTGTTTCAAGACATTTGACATGTTTCCGTCCTGAAATCTCGTGGGTGTTGAACTAGCTAATATTTTAAGCACCTCATCCCAAACCTTCCGTAGCAAATTCCAAAACGTCATTTTAGAGCTAATAACAGAGGCTTGAGCCATTGATATGCAGGCTAACACAGTCATTAATGCAGTCTAACGCAGTTATTAGAGAGAGAGAAAGTGAAAGAGAGAGAGGGAGAGAGAGAGATTAAGTGCGTGTGAATACTTGCATCTGTGCGTCTCTCAGTAGTATTCAGCAGCAGTGTCTACTAATAGCGAATCTTTAAGTTGAACTGCTTCAAGAACCTCGCTACTGAGAAATGTCATGTATAGCTTTTCAGCTGCGAAACTCTTTTATTGATAAATTCGCGGGTCAGCCGCAGCTCTGATGACAAGTTTCTGTCCGCGTGTGTGCGCGAGTGCGTGTCTGTTCTGTGTGTGCATCAGTGAGAAAGAACGGGAGAAAGAAACCGTGATATCCGTACATAAAAAAGGTTGAAGACATGGAAATAGTTTGTCATTTTTACCCTATTTTTTGTTATTATTTGCTCAATGTCTTCTGAGGTTTTGGCTCTTTTACTGTTGTAGATATCCCATAGTATAACAAAAATATTATATATCTCTTCATTGTGTTTGGGACCCCCCTGGACGAGCAAGCATAAGCACGTGCCTAGAATGCCTATGCGTAAATCCGGCCCTGATAGTAACCATGGTTTTTTTATTTTATTTGTAGTAAAACCATGGTTTTCGTAAGGGGTATTCTGGTGGAAAAGCACTGGATTCATGGAAAAACGAATTCTGTCCAAAATGCCAGATAAAATGGGCAAAATGTTGTTTACAAACCATTTACTTCATGAGGCAACACCAAAAAAGCTATAAACAAAGTTAAATCAAACTAAAAAAATGTCTTATTTTAACACAATGTGGTTACTATGTGTTTAATGTTTATTAATGGTGTTAGCATAGCAACATGCTAAAGTTAAACTATTGAAATCAATTGAGAATCGAATTTCCTGTTCATTTTGTGTTGGAGGTGCGCCATTTTAACAGTTTCTGCCTATGTATGTAAGGCACTCCAAATCTATCACTTTGGTTCCACACAAGGTTAATGACAGGAAGGATGCTGCATTAATAGCAGACAACAAGACAGCTCACTTGGTTTTGAAACAAAGCCAGTGTTTTCCAAATTTGTGGGTATACTGTAGTTAGTTTTAAAAGGGAATAGTTGATCTCCCATTGATCGACATGGCTGCACTGCAAGAACTACGGTAGATTTTCAGATATAACCGCAGTTTGCTGTGCTCTGTTTTGTGTCATAAATCAATGCTAAATGGCTAGCTTTGTTTGATAATTTGAGCTCTTGGCGAGCGCTGCAGCACGCTGTATTTGACAGCTGCACATTCTGACTCCAAAGTCTGTTTTCCCCGGGTTTCTTGAAAGAGATGTTACTCCCTGAGCTCATTGGGGGGACGTTTGGCACCAGACAAAGTATTATCCAAATGTACCTATCTACATCAGATAACCCAGCAGCTTCAGTCTGTCTCTGGATTTTTCCAGTTCAATTTCCATGCAGGAAGTCCTCAGAGACGACAAATTATACAGTCCATAGCAACACAGGTGCAAGCTGGCTGATATACTGAAAAAAGCAGCAAGGACACCCAGCATCTTCTCCGGGGAGGGAGGGAGGGAGGGAGGGAGGGAGGAAGCAGATAAAAATGAAAATCCAGACATTTACTTGTGGATTAAAAGATTAGATGGGCAATGCAACAATGTATACGAGACATACAATGACATATAGTAACATGAAAAAACGGCCTTGACTGTAGTCAGTGTTTTTTGTAACGGAGATAGCTGCTCACCCACATATTCAAGGGCGCGAGCATACACACTAGCAAAAAATGACAAACTGATAGACATGGTTTTCTCTCCGACATGTGTCAATTTTCAAAAGCGCGAAGCGACTTGTGACTGAAACGGGATGCAGCGAGGATCGCTCCATCAAAACAACATAACCTTGATGTCTGCAGTTCAATAGTTCCCGTCTGAGATACACACCATTTACTCCACCTTCTCGGGCTTCCTGTGGATAAACAGGTGACGAAAAATAATAGCGTGGGAGAAACGAGCAAAGAAAATTCAGGAAGCGAAAACTGACTAAACTTGACAAAACTGACAGATAGAGGTGACAGACAGACAGAAGATCAATGGGCTTCTGACAGGTCTCTTTTGACATGACAGCTGCGTTAATAGTGCTAACGTGCTAATGATTGTGACATATGCAGTTTTAGATCTGCGGGCAGAGAAGAAATAGATAAAATCTGTGGTGCAGTGGAGTAACATACTGATGTTCAAAGACGACTAGACAGTGCATCGTCTGAATCACGGTTTGTCAGACATTTTAATTCAAAGGACTCCTAAACATAATTACTTTGCAAAGCTAAAATTCTGGTTATATATTTTCATGTATAAAAAATATACAATTCTATTAAAAAGTTTGCGATTTTTATGTTTAAGTGTCATTTTAGAGCTAATATTATATTTAATTATAAGCTAATTATGCTCACTAAGGGTACATTCGATAAAAAAATATAGTAATATTATGAAATAGTTTAAAAATTTACAATAACTTTTATATTTTGATATATTTTAAAGTGAATTTTCATCAGCCATTACTTCAATCTTTAATGTCAAATGATACTTCAGAAATCATGCTAATATGCTGATTTGGTGCTCCAGAAACATTTTGTTTAGGATTAATTGATTTATATAAAGCACAGCATGTACTGCATTTGCAATTTTATTTATTTATTTATTTTTTTTACATTTTTGATCAATTTAATGTGTCCTTGTCCTTGAATTAAATGAATGAATTAAATAAATAAAATAAAATAAAATATACAAAATAAATACATCTTACTGCCCCCAATCTGGAAATGTATACATAATAATAATAATAATAATAATAACAATAATAATAATAATATACCATGTAAAAAAGAGTATTATTTAATTATTTAAAAAAATATTAATTAAATAGTTGGCTTTTATTTGTCACTGTATTAAAGCCAAATCTAATATAAGCTTAACACATAATATTTATTTAAAGTAAATATTCCCCAGATAACATTTTAAAATTTTATTTTTTTTGTATAGATTTTTTTTTACAAAAAAATTGCCCAATATAAAAAAAAGGCATTTTCAGCGCAAACTTATTTTTAGAGCACTTTAACAATAAGTAGCCATAATACCAATAAGTGAATGACAAACACTAATAATGATAAATATAAAAACAATATGCTGTTTATAAAACGATATGCCATTTTTTAAATGTTTCATGTTATTTCATGTTTTTTTAAATGTTTTTGTTTAACTATTTTGTCATTTTAATAACACAAGATATGCAATACAACAGCCACTGTGTCTAAATTCATCCCCTGCTGCTGAAAAAAATACTAAAGCTAAAATTCAAAAAGCTCACCTCAACAACTAGTTCCATTCTAACCCTGTTATACGCTAAAAATTGCCAGAAAATAATTATCCTCCCTAAAATTTGTGATTACAGTTGGTTGTGTTACGAGCCTCTACTCATTGGCCACTTTATTAGGTTCACTTTTCTAATACTAGGTCTGATGCGTCTAATGCTTTGTAACATGGTGTGTTATCCAACTGCAAACGGCTATGACAAGATAGGCAGAATGAGGCTATAAAAGGGTGCACATGGTCTGCAACAATACTCAGGTATGCTGTGACATTTAAACAATGCTCAACTGGTGTTAAGGGCCTAATGTGTGCCAAGAAAATATTTCCCACATCATTACACCAACACTACGAGCCTGAACGCCTGACACGAGGCAGAACGGATGCATGGATTCACAGTTGATGTCAAATTCTGACCCTACCAAACCCTATACATTTTTAACTGACAGAGGTACAACCTGGAGTGGTCATTTTCTGCTGTGGCTCATCATCTTAGGTTTGATTCAAGGTACATTCAGAGATTCTCTTCTGCATGGCATGTTGTAAAGCTTGCTTACTGTCGCCTTCCTGTCAGCTTGAAGCAGGCTGGCCGTTCTTCTCTGACCTCTCTCATTACCAAGGCATTTTCGCCCACAGAACTGCCTCTCACTGGATGCTTTTTGTTGTTCGCAACATTCTCTGCAATCCCTAGAGACTCCTGTGCATGAAAAATCCCCGGAGATCAGCAGTTTCTGAGATACTGAGATCACATTTTGTCCCAATTCTGATGTTTAGTTTGAACAACAACTGAAGCACTTGATCGCATGTATGTTCCAGTCACCTCTAGTTTCTTGTGAATTTAACTGTATAAGTTGTCAGTATAAGTGCACCAAATATGTAAACCTTGCCACTGTCATGATCATAACAGTTGAGCTGACTATATATATATACAGTGGGTACGGAAAGTATTCAGACCCCCTTAAATTTTTCACTCTTTGTTATATTGCAGCCATTTGCTAAAATCATTTAAGTTAATTTTTTTTCCTCATTAATGTACACACAGCACCCCATATTGACAGAAAAAAAAAGAATTGTTGACATCTTTGCAGATTTATTAAAAAAGAAAAACTGAAAAATGCTCAGTATTTAGTAGAAGCACCCATTTGATCTAATCCTTGTAACA
Organism: Sinocyclocheilus rhinocerous; assembly: GCF_001515625.1. Lineage (NCBI taxonomy): Eukaryota > Metazoa > Chordata > Actinopteri > Cypriniformes > Cyprinidae > Sinocyclocheilus > Sinocyclocheilus rhinocerous. The sequence continues at coordinate 2,048,534 of NW_015633524.1, forward strand.
CTAATGAGTCACATGACACCGGGGAAAGAAAATGGCTAATTGGGCCCAATTTGGACATTTTCACTTAGGGGTGTACTCACTTTTGTGGCCAGTGGTTTAGACATTAATGGCTGTAACCCTAACCCTAACTGCAAATAAATCACTGTAAATAAGTAATCTTTTTTTTAAATACATTTTTAAAAAATTAGTCATAAATTGTATACATTTAAATCTAACACTAATCTTTTTAGGGACGGGATTAAAATTCAGTTGCATGCAATTTTACTTTTATGCAATTGCTGCCACATGATTGGCTGGTTATATATTTGCATGCATTTTTTTTTTTTTGGCAGAGGTTATTAGGGTTAGACAACATTACAAAAGACGTTGGCTAACAGCAGCTTCAGTTGCATAGATAATAACGCGCGTAAAAATTACTTTTTGATGCGACCGACCCGAGTTCAAATCTGCCTTTTGCTGAACTCGTTCTTCTCCATTTTCGTATCACATATCACATTGGAAAGGCATTTATTTTCAATAAAAATGAAGGAAATAATCGAAAAGTGGAAAATAACGTGCCTCTCTGCTGTTTATCGGTTAGGGTTAGTTGTAGGGAGGGCTTTATTGTACCAATTAGCGGCATCCATTTAATCATTTTAATTAAAAAATTATAATTTACACTCAATACGATATTATTGCATAGTGTTTTATAATGTACAACAATACTGATGAGCATATATCTGCCACTATTTGCATTAAGTAGTATAAATAGCATCTTACTACTATTATTGCAAAGAAAATTATCCTATTTTTAAATAGTGTAAATAGAATCTATTGCTATTTTCACTTAGTGTAAATATAGCATCGATCCTTAAGAAAATATGCTATTTTTATTTAGTGCAAATAGCCGCTGCCTATGTTTATATATGAAAGTTTGATAAAATGTTCAATAAATTTTTATCAACAATAACTATAATTGCTTAAGTCATGAATGACTATGAATCATTGACTCAACCGATTCGTTAAAAACATTGACTCAAAGCACAAAAAAATACTTTTTTCTAGGTGAATTTTTGTTCACCTACTGGAGTAGCAATGTAACCTACAGAAAGCGTCACCAAATGAATCAGTAAAATAATCAGAACTAATATTTTTGCCAAACTGATTTAAAGATTCAAATTCACTAAAATTAAGCAAAATGATCATCACTAATTTTTGCTGCTCAAGTCGAGTTGCTGCCACATTGACTGGTTAGGTATTTGCATGCATATATTTTGTTTCCCCCATGTATCCATTTTTACATACTAGGCTAATATGGTAGGTAAAGCTGATAAGTTGATTAGATATTTGTATTAAAAAGCAGGTCCCTGAATGTACACACATTCATCAGGAACTCAACAAGAACCATCTTACCGAGACCCCAACAGGCAGACACAGGAATATAGTCCGGCCAACATCCACTCCACTTCTGCTTGAGTTATTACAGCCATTTGAAGCCTTTAAAAACCCTCCGTCAGCCACAGCTACCGAACAGGATTAAAGGGGTATTAGATATCCCCAGGAACTACAGATTTAACCTTTAATTTGAGTTTAGAAATGATATTTAGCAATTATTTAAATTGGGCTTCCATTAATTACACAAAAAATTAAGGGGTGCAGTGACATTTGCACTCGCTTCCTCCAGTACCTGCCCACCGATGCATTCGATACAAAGAGTCAGGGCTGTTTCTTCAAGGTTATGGGTGCCATAAAATAATATATGCATATCAATCCCTCTGACCTTTATTAAATTCTGTCGGGCACCTGGTAAATGGGAGTTTAGTTTTAAGACTAGTATCCACACCAGAGATTTTGCATGCAACAGCAGCTTCAAGTAAAAAATCCTTGGGATCAGACGACAGTTGTTTCCGATACAGAAATTATGAATTGGTGAAACGGTAAATGTTAGAGAATATTTTCTAAATACGACGGCCTGACACAAACCCTGTAGCAGCAAAACTGTCAGTAGTCTAAAAAATAATGCTTCTTCAGTCTGGCACTTTATTGTTGAGGCTCAAAGCCAGAGTTGCGATTTTGACTAAGAACCACCTCAGGTGTAAGAAAAGTTTTCAATATACATCTAACCCATTTTTCAGATAAAAGGACATGTGTCAAATCCAAGCATGGCAGATAAATTATTCTGTATCTGACGAAACCAGACTGTCACACTTGTTAGGGGACTACATCTAGCAAACAAAATTCTAATAGCGGATGGGATATAAAGAGGGCATTTATCTTCAGATCGCACCTAACGCTTTCCGTGGGGTGCCGCTTCGTTCAAAGAGCAAAGATAAAGAAATGGAAACTCATCTTTGTTATTTTCAGTCTCAGTTAACGGAATCGTTAGCGGGGGGCCACCAAATCGAAGATAGTGCGGCGGTAACCCCTGCAGAGCTCAAATTTATCTTCTGACTGTCTGACAGAGCTTTAGAGGTGAAGAAAAGGCCATCAGAGGGATTTTTTATCCTCAGCTCAGCCGTCTGAAACGCGGGGTTGTGGGACCCGTCTAGGACGGCCTCAGAAGTGAGTCTGCGTCCTGGGGAGGAAGCTCTCTTGGGAGGCCGCTCTAGGGGAGCATGGGGAAATGTAACCGGAGACGGAGTCAATCTGCTGTCAGCCTGCCAAATACAGGACAATGAGACAGGCAGGAGAAAGGAGACATTACTGGTCCTCGGGGAGACTTTTCAGAAGCCGGGCTGGTGCAGGTGGATGTGGCAGAACAAATGGCAAAGGTTGTGTTTTGAATGGTAAGTCACAACAGAGCGTTCTGCGGCTCTGAAGGACAAGGGCGCGCTTCGACTGGATCCTTTCCAAATAACTTTTTTTTTTTTTTTTTTTGCAGGGGGGGAGGTTTTCAGGGAGCTGACTTGTGAAGTGTCAAGCAGAAGGCTTTGGC
>NW_015633524.1:2051921-2053779 GCF_001515625.1 Sinocyclocheilus rhinocerous
TCGACTTGATCCTTTCCAAATAACTTTTTTTTTTTTTTTTTTTGCAGGGAGGGTGACATCTTTTGGTCTTTTGGTCCCTGGAGCTACAACGTCAAATTCCCTTTTTTTATCCCGCTACACACTCTCTATGATGCACTGTCAGGTGAGGCTGTCGATGTTGGGAGACCTCGTCAGATCCGTGCTCTCGCTTGAATGATCGGGAACTGTAAAACTATTAATTCCTCACTCGAGGTTATGTTGCATTTAAAAAGTGCTTCTGTTTTAGTATCCGCGACAGACGGCTTTCAAAGTGAGGTGTGTAATTTTTACGACACTAGGGTCAGCAAACAGACGTTCGCCAAACAGACAAAAAAGGCGATTAAAAAATGGTGAAAAACTTTGATGATCATTTACATGACATATATCTCTTGAACACACCTCTACACTGTATAACAATAACTAAATAAAATTAAGATTTTTCCATAAGGTAAAAACTGTCAGTGTGATACTCTTCTGAAATTATAATGAAGAAAAAAGCCCAATTAAAAAACTGAAACTCGTGAAAAGAAATTATGATTTCATATGAATTATTTCAACATACAACAACAGTAATTACATAATTTTATATATGTAGAAAAATAGAATTGTAATATTTTACTATATATATGGAAATACACACACACATATAAATATATATATAGTGATTAATATATACGCACACACACACACACACACACACACATAATATATTACACTTCTATTTTACTACAATTATATTATTTATTATATTTTGTAAAAAAAAATAAAAAAATAAAATCATAATAATGGGAATCCAACAATGTCATGCTTTTAATGTGGCTATATCAATATAATATATAAATATATAAAAACCTGTGTAAGTTATGAGGTGTGACAAACATGAAACATAGAGAAATATGAAATGAAATCATAGAAAAGACCCCTTCTGACCCATGTGGCTGTATGTGACGGTCAATAAGTCTCGTAAATATCAGATAATTTGACAATTTTATGACAAAGTTAAAAAGTTCAGTAAAATATCTTAAACCTGTTTATGAATGACTAATTCTTATATATCATGTTTTTAATTAAAATGATTTGTAACTTGGTAAAATACATTTAAAACTTAAAAAATATTAAGATTAAGTGTACATGTTACTTTTTATTACTAAAATATATAAATATATTACTTTTTACTTAAAGTGCCCTTATTATGGATTTTTGAAAATGACCTTTCATGCAGTGTGTAACACAGCTCTAAGTGAATGAAAACATCCTGCAAAGTTTTAAATCTGAAAGTGCACCGTGTATAAAGTTATTGTCTCTCAAAAGAAAGAGTCGACTCTGAATCATTGAAACGAGTCGTTTTTAAACGAATCCCAAGCCGTTTCATGTTGACGTTTCATGTTGAAGTTCAGTAAAATATCTTAAACCTGTTTATGAATGACTAATTCTTATATATAATTTTTATTTTATTAAAATAATTTTTTACTTGGTAAAATACATTTAAAACTTAAAAAATATTAAGATTAAGTGTACATATACATGTTACTTTTTATTACTAAAATATATAAATATATAACTTTTTACTTAAAGTGCCCCTATTACGGATTTTGGAAAATTACCTTTCATGCAGTGTGTAACACAGCTCTAAGTGAATGAAAACATCCTGCAAAGTTTTAAATCTGAAAGTGCACCGTGTATAAAGTTATTGTCTCTCAAAAGAAAGAGTCGACTCTGAATCATTGAAACTAGTCGTTTTAAACGAATCCCAAGCCGTTTCATGTTGACGTCAACATGAAACATTAGCATATTGCCCGCCCACTCGTTGGTCTTTTCGCATTGGTCTGAATGAAAATGC
>NW_015633524.1:2053929-2063669 GCF_001515625.1 Sinocyclocheilus rhinocerous
TTAAAGTGCCCCTATTATGGATTTTTGAAAATTACCTTTCATGCAGTGGGTAACACAGCTCTAAGTGAATGAAAACATCCTGCAAAGTTTTAAAACCTGAAAGTGCACCGTGTATAAAGTTATTGTCTCTCAAAAGAAAGAGTCGACTCTGAATCATTGAAACTAGTCGTTTTAAACGAATCCCAAGCCGTTTCATGTTGATGTCAACATGAAACATTAGCATATTGCCCGCCCACTAGTTGGTCTTTTCGCGTTGGCAAATTCATTCTTTGCCACTAGATGCGCTTTTAGAGCGGTAAAAATAGCGGTTTCCCCGGTAACGCTGTACACAAAGCAGTTGAGCAAGTAAGGTAAAAATAAAGGCATATTATAAGACAATGAAAGTGTTTTTTTGACCTTGCATGCATGTCAACCTGTTGTTGGGGACTCCCAAAACCAAAATATGAACTTTTCATAACCCATAATAGGGACACTTTTTACACCTTACACTTTGTTCAGCAGCAGCAAAATCAGTGTTTACACTTTTCAGAGGAATCAACCTATGAACTGTTTACTTCTACTTGTCTCTTCATATTTAGCTGGAAAAATACAGCCTCAACAACATAAAACATTAAATAACAGGCACAGAAGCAAGGTCATCCACATTAATTGCAGCCAATAAAGCAAGAACACAGTACTTCTTGTTTGCAGACATTGAGGTGAATGTATCTTACAAAATGTTCCACTAAAGGTGAGTTGAATCTTTACTCTTGGTCTCTGTGCCCTACTTAGAGCCTGTGTTATCGGTCTTCATAACCCAAACTGAACGCCTTTGTAGCACTCTGCTAAATTCACCTTTCTCTTGAGGCTCTGTGTCTTTCCTATTTTTCCCCCACTTTAAAAGAAATTATTTCCATTTGTCTCTTCCCATGTCTATCTGTTTCCCCGGTATGTAAATGACTGTCCTAGATAAAAGTGTAAAGCACCTACTGTTGTATTCACAGGGATTATACGTCTAATCTCAACACTTCATCATATCATTTTCAACGGTACAGCTCATAAAAGCCGTAGCAGCCCACGATGTGAGAACATGTGGAAAAAATACACCCAACCTCTGTAAGTGTCCTCAAAAGAAACAGGCTCCTGAGAAGTGTGGAGGTGTGAATTATTGATAAGCAGTGAAGAGAATGGGAAGGAATTTGGAAATTCGGGTTCCGATTTAGATTCAGTTTCCAACAGTGATTGTTTTAGTATTTTTGAAAAAGAAATATGTGCAAACACATAACACAGTTCTTATTACATTTACAGCCCTCAGCAGTCTGATGACACATGATGAGATCATTTCAGATTTTCCGTGTGTTTTCATGCTTTTCAGAAGCAGTCCAATGCAAATGCAATCCAATAACTGGCACTAACTACAAGAAGTATTTGTAGAAGAAGTCTTCTGCTCACCAAGGATAATTTAAAAAAAATCAAAAATACAATAAAACTGTAATATTGTGAAATATTATTTTAATTTTAAATAACTGTTTTCTATTTTAATACATTTTAAAATTGTATGTATTCCTGTGCTGACAAAGCAGAATTTTTAGCACCATTACTCCAATTTTTGGAGTCACATGATCCTTCAGAAATAATTCTAATACGCTGATTTGCTGCTCAGGAAATATTTTATTAGTGTCACTTTTGTGCAATGTAATATTTAGTTCATATTTAAACATATTAATTGATAAAAAACAGTAGTATTGTGAAATATTGTTACCATTCAAAATAGAATATATTCCTGTGATTGCAAAGCTGAATTTTCATCAGCTATTGCTGCAGTCTTCAATGTCACATGTTTTTTTTTTAAATAAAAGATCACAGATTGCAACATAAAAACCCAAAGTGAGATATATATATATATATATATATATATATATATAGGATTCATACTTCACTGGTCAAGTTGTATGGTCAAGTGCTGGTCAAGTTATGATTCACTAAAAAGAACTGCATCCTAGTAATTTGCTCGGGAAAAGGACTGATTATGCTGATTTGCTACAAAAAAAAAAGTCTCAGAAGAGTCATGCATGGGTATGATAGTAAGTCGTTCTGTCCGCACATCGTCATGAAAATACTTTTACTTATTACCATAACTTTAATGGAACCGTTTCAGAATAAGAAATGATTCTTGGCTCCAGTCTCATTTATAAGTGGACGCGCCCTAGTTATGCTATGAAATTCATTATATAGACATTGTCTTATTAAAAGGAGAGGACTGCACTGCAAGGAGATGCAAAGTACGACCCACGGGACAAAATCTGCCCCACCACATGGTTATCAGTGTCAATTTACCACAATCCAGACATTTTTTTGAAAATTCACTTGCCACTTGTGCACTGCGACTGAATGATGCAACACAACAAATCAGAACTCTCCCGTTATAATGAACAAACTTGTCTGCACTTCTAGAGAGTTTGACAATTATAATGTGTCTACACTGCAAACAAGAGGACAGCGTCAAAACTTGATGCATGTACCCATTATTACAAATGAAGCCGACTACACTCCAAGTGCTTGTAATGGAAGTTAGAAAACTTACTCACCCTCAGGCCATCCAACATTTAGATGAGTTTGTTTCTTTACATGAACAGATTTGGAGAAATGAAGCATTACATCACTTACTCACCAATGGATACTGTGCAGTGAATGGGTGCCGTCAGAATGAGAGTCCATCGGTTAATGTTTTGTGAAGTGAAAGGCATTTGTAGATTATTGTTTGTTTATTGATGTATGTTTTTATCAGCTGTTTGGACTCTCATTCTGACGGCACCCATTTACTGCAGAGGATCCATTGGTGAGCATGTGATGTAATGCTAAATTTCACCAAATCTGTTCCAATGAAGAAACAGGATGGCCTGAGGGTGAGGTGATAAAAATAAGATGCTGTGACTGTTGACAACAAATGGAAACCAAGTAACATTACAATAACCAGGTCATATTGATTCACTGGCCCTTGCATTTTCTAAAAGTGGCCCCTGAGCTGTGTAATTTGAATATCCCTGCTATACTATGTAATACAGACCATCATTGCAGAATCTTCCAAAATCTTTCTTTATCAGAGCTAGCGTTGTGCTAGCGCACTTTATCTTTAACTACCCTCATTATCTTTCTTCAAAGCACAAGTTTAATCAGCTAGGACGAGAACTTACATTTATTTTCCTTTTATGACTAATTAAACTCAGGATGTGATATGCCGTCTGAATCTGCTCCTTGCAACCTTATTAGCCACAAAGTTAAAACTTGTTTGCTAGAGTGACTCAGGAGTACAAACTTTACACTGAGCTACAAGACCTGTTAGCAACAGGCCAGGAAGGTTAACAGCTTACATGTCTAAGTCCAGGAGAGCCTGCTCTTGGTCCATTAGGCATTAGCATTGCTACTCTTTCGCTACATTAAGACTGCAGCAGAATATAGCTGTCAGCCCTGTTTAGAGCGCTATATGGCTATGTACATGATGAATGTGAATTCTAACAGACAGCTTCTTCACGATACCCCTTGTGAATAAGACATATACTTTAGCATAGACCAAATCTTAAAAGAGTACTGTACTTTCTGCAAATCACACCTGACAATAACTTGCAGAGTCAAAGCATCATTGAAAAAAAAGGCATATATATATATATTTTTTTTTTTAAAAATTTTAATCAGAAATAATATAAAATATTGGTAAATAAAACCATATGTTTACATAAACAGTATTAACATATGTTTATAGTGGAATCAAAATGTAAGTACAAAACACATTATAGAGCCATTATTTCATTATCAACAGTATTTATAATAAACACCAAGTTTTGTTAATTTTTTCAGCCATTTTTTAATTGAGTCTTCTTTCAAATTTGTCTTAGTCCTGTGAAATGTACTTTTAGGTTATTATCATAATTAGTCAACCTTGTCCTGTTTTTATTTAGTCAAGTTTTAGTCAACTGAATGTCTAAGCATTTTTTAGTCAATGAAATCTTCACATATCACATTTTCGTCATGCTGTATGGTTAAACTGATAAAAGTTATTTTTGCTCAAAATTATAATCATAATGAATGTTGTCATTTGATAAATTTATTTCTGCCTTTCAGGTATTGCACTTTTACCAATAAGCACAAATCAATAGAATGTCGAATCATACACATGGTTTATTTTACCTCGTCTACTGGATTGATTTATTATAGGCTATTTATTATATAAATTAACATCAAAGACTTCGATATACACTCACTGTCTATATTACAAACACTGGTAAAACAACCAAAAAATATTATAAGCGTGAAATTCCTAATAGTAATTCCAATCATTCCAATTTGCAATAATGTTTCTCTACTAAAACAACCATGGTTGAGTAAGAGCATTTATTTAGCAACCACAACTGCAAACAATATAGTTGAGATCTCATGAGTCATGACAGAACACTGACTGGCTGAATGACACTTTAATTTAAGCCTAGATTTCTAAACTTCAGCTTACTTGTTTGTCAGTGATTTCAGATAATTGTTGGTGCTTCTGCAATAAAGAGTGAGCACATGAGCAAGGTTTCAGATTGCAAAAATTTGACAAAACACCGGGCAGAAAATGTATTTAACAGAGAAGCTATGATTTGGGGATTTGGACTTTTGATATCTAGCAACCGCACACAGGACATCTTGTGTAGTAGAGGTGTGTACAGCAATCCACAATAATATTTTGTCTCCTTTTTTGATGAAAATAAAGAGATTTTGGTAAAGTTTTTATGTTTAAAAAAACATTTTTGTCGCCAACGATATTGCATGTTGATATAGTCACAGTTATTGTTTATTGACCTTATTGTCGTCACGTCATCGTCTCGTTGTAGTCCATTGAAAAGAGCTCGTCATCGAACATTTTTCGTCATAGTTTTCGTTAACGAAAGAACACTAACACCAAGCCTAAATTTATTCATTAACATGCTTGACGTAATTTCATTATCTAAGTCACTTTGGAACATAATATGCAGCATGTTTCAGAAAAAAAGGGGTAACACTTTATTTTGATAGTCCACTTTAGACCTTCTACTAACAGTAAGTAACTTTGCAACTACATGTCAACTAGCAGTCATTAGAGTATTAGTAGACTGTCTGCTTAATATCTTTTAAAGCTTTATTTTGATGGGTCCACAACATACAACATACTGACTATGAGAAACTTTGCAAGTATATATAAACTTATTCTACTAAACCTAACCTAACCTAACAATCTACTCTGAGAGTTAGTAGACATGTAGTTGCAAAGTTACTTATAGTAGCATGTCTAAAGTGGACTATCAAAATAAAGTGTAGCCAAAAAGGGACTTGCTTTCTAGAACGATATGGTGATTATGAAAATAATATACTTTAAAAGAATATATATTAAATGGTTTCGGGAATTTAATTGCATGTTAATTGCTATTAAATTCAAATGTATTATAATTTAAATTCATATTTAAAGCAATTAGCTGAAATTGAGTAAAATTGAATATAAAATTGAAATTGCATAAATTTAATATGTAAATATATAATTTATGCAATTTTGTAATTTCATAATTACTTCTATTGTCTTTGAAATATGGTTGAAATGTATTGATGAATGTACTGACAAGCATTTATGGTAAACTGAAATATACTTTAATGCCATTTTTTACTGAAACTTGTAGGCCTATGTCATTTGTTCACATATATTTGTAATTTCACATTTGTAATATTGTAATACAGTATGTAATATTGAGAAACACACTACAGTTCTGTAGTATTTTAGTCAAAAATCTAAATGTGTACTTTGTTAACGTGTGACAGAATATTATTAAAACAATCATTTAAAAAAGTACTTTAAAGTAAAACTATTAATATGACTATGACTTTTAAGTGTATTTAAGTGTGCTAAGAAACAGTCATAAAAGTGTACTCTCTTTAAATACACTTAAGTGGCCTTTTATTTCCTTAATTTTGTTATCTGTAAGTCTAGATTATTTTAAAATATACTTTGATATTTAAAGTACACCACAAGTGCATATTAAGTACAATTAAGCAAACTACTTTTTCACAAAAGATATTCAAGAGTCACACCTGTTAGCAAACACTCTCAAACATTTACTTTGTGAACGTAGCCTAGCCATTCCCCACCCCTTGTATTGCTTTAGCGTTAGCATTCTCCACACAAGTGTTTCTTAGTAGTCAGCAGCATTTACAGCCATTGACCGGGCCGCACCATTTGATCAGTGGTTAATGACACTTAACGCAATCGCTTCAAGACAAACCCAGTGCTGTTTAGAGCAGAACAGATGTTTTGGCAACGCGATCTAGTGGTTTAATTAGCCATTGATACTAAGTGCATTAGCGGTGAGAAACGTCACAGCTTGAGATACGGCTGTTGCGCTGCACGTGCTAACGCTAATAGGGACTGGGACTGACGGTGTGGTGATAGTGAAGACGATCAATGGGTCTTCCAAATGGCTGAATGGAAGACGTCGACACTGAGGAGTGTTTTTGTTGGGAGCTGCTTAAGGAGGTGTTTTATGGCTGCTAACATCTGGAGCTCGGGCAGATGTGCGTGTGACAAACAGGAGGACGCCTTAATAGGTCTCTCTAGGTGAAAGTCATTACTGCCCATTACACAGTCGACTGAGAATGATATCCACGGTGTTCTGATGAGCTTAATAACTTAATTAAACGCTTTGATTGATAATACAAGCATATATTATCATCAAGCTGTGATTATAAGAGCGGAATGTAAGATTAGTTATGTAATTTGCAGCCCCCCCACACCTCCCCTTACTCACCGGCAATTATTCCAAATCATTCATTAAGCTTGAGCGTTATGCATAAGTTATAAAACAAGGATTAGTGTTTGAAAGTGTTGTACTTGTACATGAAGTCATTCAAAGTCACAAGGTAAGCTTTTACTAAAAGCCACTTTCCTTATGCAAACAAAGCCCAGCAATATACATAGGCCTGTGTGATTTGACCAAAAAAAAAGGGTATTATTTCAAACTGGTGTTGCTTGATTGAAGGCTAAAACAACAAAAAGGCATAAAAAAAAAAAAAAAATTGATTAAAAAGCAACTTCACACTTGAGTCCTCTTTTAAAGGACCAATCTGTCCCAAAAGTAATCAGGCCCCAGATCACTTTTCAATCACACTGTTATATTTAGCAACAGATATATGTATACTATCAAACAAATAAATAATGCAGCAACATTATTGAAAATGTTTAAATAACAGTACATTATATAATAGTAAAATAATAATAATTATTATTCTAATAACAATAATAATCATCATCATCATACTACTACTACTACTACAATTAATAATAATAATAATAATAATAACACTAATAATGATATAAACATTTTAAGTTATTATTATTATTATTAAAACCCTTTCACAACATCCAGCCAAGTGACACTAGGCATGTCACTGTCAAAGACTACAATCAAGAGAAGACTTCAGGAGAGCAAATACAGAGGGTTCACCACAAGGTGCAAACAAGGCCAGATTAGGCTTTGCCAGACCACTTCTGGAAATGCATCCTTTGGATGGCTGAAATTAAGATCAACCTGTATGAGAATGACGGGAAGAAAAAAGCATGGAGAAGGCTTGGAACAGCTCATGATCCAAAGCATACAACATCATCTGTGAAACATGGCGGAGCAATGTGATGGCATGAGCATGCATGGCTTCCAGTGGCACTGAGTTACTGGTGTTTGGTGATGCTGTGACAGAAGACAGAAGCAGCCGGATGAATTCTGAAGTGTATAGGGATATAGTCTCTGTCCAGATTCAGACAAATGGAGCAAAGTTGATTGGACGGCGCTTCATAGTACAAATGGAGGATGACCCAAAACATACAGCAAAAGCAACCCAGGAGTTTTTGAAGGTAAAAAAGTGGAATATTCTGCAATGGCCAAGTCAATCTCCTGATTTCAACCCGACTGATCATGCATTTCACTTGCTGAAGACAAAACTATAGGCAGAAAGACCCACAAACAAACAACAACTGAAGTCAGCTGCAGCAAAGGCCTGGCAAAGCATCACAAAGGAGGAAACCCAGTCTTTGGTGATGTCCATGAGTTCCAGACTTAAGGCAGTCATTGCCTGCAAAGGATTCTAAACAAAATATCAAAAATGCACATTTTATTCATAACTATATTTATTTGTCCAATTACATCTGAGCCCCTGAATATAAGGGGGCTGTGTCTAAAAATGGTTGTAATTCCTAAGCATTTTATTTTTCAACCCCTTGAATTAAAGCTTAAAATTTGCACTTCAATTTCATCTTGATTGTTTTATTTTTAATTCTGTTCTGGTGGTATACAGAGCAGAAACTATGAAAATTGTGTCAGTGTCCAAATATATATGGGCCTGTATGTATATGTAACATCCTAAAAATCGTACAAGGTCATATAGCAATACTGATTAACTGTGCAGCCCTAACTGTGCTTATTTCCAGACGGTCTCACACAAGGCAACAAGATTGGCTCTCATCCACCAGTGGTGGTTCAGCCACCTGGCCTCCGCCAGCTCCAAAACTACCTCATCAAGCTTGCTGTAGCCCCAGCTGAGGCAGCGTTTAACCTTAAAGACACTTGTATCTGTTCCCCAGCGCCACCCTCTCCTCTCACACCTCGACCCACCTGCCTCGGCTATCCGAAATGTCAGGTCACGGGCTACTGACTGCCTGCGAGCTCTCCGGTCTCAAACAACACTCACACACCGGCCCTCACAACCTCCCGATGGTCCACTGACCGTAGCGCTGGTAAAATTGACCTTTCAAAGCTGGTCTGAGACTCTATTTTTTTTTAATAGCGCCAATGATCTGAGATTTTCGGAGACTTGCTTGATCAGTGCAGAAGGGCAATTCTCACAACAACCTCCTGAAGTTGTTGTTTTTCGAGTTTCATCTGCCCTAGGGCTGGTAACTGTAGCTGATGTAAAGGGCTACATCCTATTAAATGACACCCGAAATGAATTTCCAGTTAGAGGTTATTGTTGCGTGTAACGGGCCCCAAGCTGCCAAGCTTTAAAGGCGTTTAACAGGGTTTAACGGTTCTCTGTGTTGACGAAAGAAAGCAGCATATCGGAATTGTATTAAAGATGATACGTCAGACTCTTCATATGGTCGTAAACACCCACAGAAGATTCGGTGGTCATAAAAAAGGACATAAAACATGACCGGAGCTCATAATCCTAAGCTTTTTGCAGTAAGGAGCATCAAACATGCAACTTTATATTCACACTCCAAACAGATAATGCTTCTAATTAAAAATGCACATTTCAAGAACATAATTAAAGGATGTTTGTCACGAGGATGAATGGTGCAGTAAAAAGTTTAAAATGAAGTAAAGAAATGGAATTGAAAGTGGTAAATGCCTTAGGGTTCAGCTGATGCATGCTGGGAATGACGAAGGGACTTTGGGAGGCTGGATGCAACAATTAAAAAAAAATAAAAAGTAAAAAAACATGTATTTGCAGGCAAAAACCTCCTGAGTAATCAGTGCAAAGTAGCATAAACAGACAGATAAAAAGAACACTTCCTTTGAAAAGGATAAATCAAAACATGTTGAGCCACATGAATTTACACACATTTATATTTTGCTTAAAGACAATGAAGCTCACTTAAGGACCAATAAGATCCTTCTCCCATTTATTATTATTATTATTAATAACGTCTCGGTTACGTATGGTAACCCTCGTTCCCTGAAGGAGGGAACGGAGACGTCACGGACGTCACG
>NW_015633524.1:2063774-2089725 GCF_001515625.1 Sinocyclocheilus rhinocerous
ATATATATATAAGCATTTTAACATCATAATAGTGATAATCAAACTTACTTTTATGTTGAGAATCATTATTCAGAAAGAAAATTAAAAAAAAGATAAAATGTTTAAATGCACCACAATAATGAGAATAATTGTTCATAATCTAAAGCAAAATAATGTCATAATGTAAAATAAATTCTTATTTGTCTTAAAAATTGCTTTATTTTCTTAACAAAAAATAAGACCATTAAGATCCCTGTTCACATTAATGTAATAAAAATAATTAAAAAAAACTTCATTTTCATTAAAGTGATTCAAAAATGTTATTATATTATTTAATTAGAGAAGTATTTATAAATCAAGATAGTGTTTATTGAAACTATATTTATGCAGATTAAAAAAATAATACTGTAATACAATAATGTGAATCTAATGAGAATCATTATTCAGTTGAAGAACTAAAAAAATTAGCAAAACCTCTGGAGTCTAGACACACCACAGTAATGAGGAAAATTGTGCTTAATTTTTAGAGAAAAAAAATGTCACAATGCAAAAGAAATTCTAATTAGTTAAAAAAAAAAACCTTCTTCTGTTTAAAGACTGAAATAACAGAAATCATCACAGGAACGTCATCTTAGTATGCTTAAGAAGAGCAGGACCAGGCGGTATGATGATATGTACCTTGCAATGGTTCTACATAACCATTTATATTGCAATTACAAACTCACAGTCGCGACCTTATTTTTCATAATTGCGACGACTTCTCTCACATTTGTGACTTTTTCGTAATTATGACTTCTTTTCTTGAAATTCTTTACAGAAGTGGGCACAAATGTGAGATATGACGTTACAATTACGAGGAAAAAGTCGCAACTGCGAGTTCTTATCTAACATTGGTGACTTAATATCTCACCATGCATTGTGACTCTCAACTGCAAATTTCTATCTCAGAATTGTGACATATTCAAGTGCTATTGTGTGAGGCTGTGAAAGTGTGTGTGCTGTGGATGCAGAGCGTGTGGGCGTTAGGTTGTGTGTTTGATGTGAAGGTAAAAAGCCTGATTGTGTTTTCTCTGTCCCCGAGGAAGTGACAGGGCTGTATTGTAATTCCACTCTCATTTCCTGCACCATGGCGACCGCAGCTCTGTCACTCAAGCGCATGAGAGAATGGCTCTGCCAATCAATCAGGCCTCCATTACGCAGTACCTCCTTTTCAAACCTGCTCTTTTTCTCCTGTGCCACTTTAGCATAACTAAATTTGAGGTCTTTGTCATTGGCGACCATGGATCGTGATTGGTGTGGCAAATGAAAACAACGAGATATGAAGAGAAGACGCTGTGCTACTCAATGCACTGACCATTAGCTGCATGCGGCATTTGTGGTCTATGTGGCGACCGCAACCGAAATAATCACAGCAGCGTCTTCTTACCATGTTTAAGAAGAGCAGGATCGGGCGGTATGATGATGTGTACCTTGCAATGGTTAAAACATGGTTCCACATAACCAATTATATTGCAATTACAAGTCACATTTGTGACCTTATTTTTCATAATCATAATTATGACTTCATATCTCACATTTGTGACTTTTACGTAATTATGACTTCTCGAAATTCTTTACAGAAGTGGTCACAAATGTGAGATGTGTGAGAAATGTGAGACTTTCTCAATTGCAAATCTCTAAATCTCTAAGTATATAAGTATAAGTATACTGCATGTTTTTTTTCATAATTGCGACGACTTCTCTCACATTTGTGACTTTTTCGTAATTATGACTTCTTTTCTTGAAATTCTTTACAGAAGTGGGCACAAATGTGAGATATGACGTTACAATTACGAGGAAAAAGTCGCAACTGCGAGTTCTTATCTAACATTGGTGACTTAATATCTCACCATGCATTGTGACTCTCAACTGCAAATTTCTATCTCAGAATTGTGACATATTTCAGATTTGTGACTTTCTCATAACTGACCCTTCGCAAAAGCACACCCCCATTAGTTGCTGCTGCTATGTCTGACAAGCCATGATGCTCTCACACTTCACATCATGTTCTCACACAGTGAAATATACATCGCGACGCAAAGAGGAAACTGACAACATGCCGACAGACAAGGCAGAGCGGGTTACTTAAAAATTCGAAAGTCGTAGCTTTCAAATTGTGTCATTATTTAAAGTAATTCAAACAAGAATTTTGTGGCTCTTATATCACACTTTTGCCTTTACAGTCACAAATGTGAGATACGAAGTTACAATTACAAAAATAAAGTCGAGTTGCGAGTTCATAACTAACATTGGTGACGTTATATAATCATTGTGTTTCATAAATACAAATTTCTATCTCAGAATTGTGAGATATTTCACATTTGTGACTGTTTCTCATGATTGCAACTCCAGTTCCCGTACTTGAAACTTCATATCGCACATTCATAACGACTGAACGATTGAAATGTTTCAATACGGGTAATGTTAGGGACAGGTTCGGTGGTATGGGTAGGTTAAGGTGATAGGAATCAGTCAACAGTGTAATTATAAATTTAATTACAGATGTAATTACATGCAGGTATTTTTGAGATATAAGTACAACGTAAAAACATGTACAGTATGTACACAATAAGTGCACTGTGGTAAATGATCAATTTAAATGTAAGTACATAGTAGTTAAGGCCACCTAATATAAAGTGTGACCCTTTTTTTAAATGGTGACTTTACAGAAGTTGTCAGAAATGTGCAATATTAAGTTACAATTATGAGGAAAATGTCACAATTGTGAGTTCACATCTAACATTAGTAAATTAATATCTCACCACTGTGACTCTCACAACTGCAAATTTATATCTCAGAATTGTGACATTTCACAGTTGTTTCTCACAATTGCAACTTTAGTTTTCATACTTGCAACTTCATAGCGCACATTTGTGACTATCTTCTCTTTCATTTGACTTAATTGCGAATCTCTAAATTGCGACTTATTTTACACTGGCAAAAAATTCTTGCAATTATGGCTATTTATCTCAGTGTAACTTTATACACTATGACTTATCTAAATGTAAAATATATTAAATTCTAATATAAAGCAATATAAAAATGTATATCTATATAAGATTTTTTTTTAAACTGTCTGTAAAGCTGCAGAGTACACAGTCTACTCTCCTCGTTAATATAAAATAATTGCTATGAAAAAATATATAATTTTATAAGTATACTACATGTTTTATGGCCCCTGAGCTTTCCAAAGCTGGAACAGAGTAGGGGGATATAGAAAATTGTTAGCTTGCATAACCTTATCTTCCATCTGACTGTCAGAAAGCGAAAAAAGAAAGAAAAAGATATGCCCCATCTATGTATTCAGATTTTGAGATGGTGACAGGACATTTGGTCTGAAAGTGTCTACTAGGGAAATAAATGTATATGAAAGCGTGACAGCCCTATAAATTGAGCCTCCAACTCTTCAGTCATACAAATCTGACAGATATGCACAACTTACTCTCTATAATTGGTAACTCACAGCTCACCTTTCTCTCTAAAGAGATGTGCGCGTGAAAAGAAAGAATTGAGTGTTCCAGAGAGAAATAAATAGGAATATGACACTAAAAGGGGTAAATGCAAGACAGACCACAATGAGATGAAACTGTGATGTAAAAGGAAACTGTGACAGGGGGTTAAGCAGTCAAGATATGTTGTGTGACGTTCAAACAGAGCGGAACATTACTTTTTTTCTTTTCCATTTCCAACAAAGACAAAAGTACAAAACAACACTCAGCCATGTTGAGTGAGAGCAGGAGAGAAGCGAGGAAAATTATAAGCAATAGTCTACCTTGAAACTGTCAGTAGGTCTAATTTTGAATGCTGCACCTTGACGAAGCCTACTGCATTACGCAAAATTATTATTTTTTTGACACTTTAAGACAGCTGAAATTGTCCCAAGCTGTGACA
Source organism: Sinocyclocheilus rhinocerous (assembly GCF_001515625.1). Lineage (NCBI taxonomy): Eukaryota > Metazoa > Chordata > Actinopteri > Cypriniformes > Cyprinidae > Sinocyclocheilus > Sinocyclocheilus rhinocerous. Next base: position 2,067,684 of record NW_015633524.1, read on the forward strand.
TTTATTACTCCCCCTGTTGTCTTCAAAACAATTCTTTTTTAGAGTAAATATCCTCTTTAACCCCCTGCGTTCAACATAATAATAAAGTGGCTGAAAGGCACAAACTTTAATGACTTTGAAAACACTTTACGATATAATCTCTATGCCACTACATGGCTTTTGTACATACAAATACACCATGTCCATTAAATACATAAATATAATAAATATACACCCAGGAGAGAGAAATAAATACATAAATATTGCATGAACACTATTTTTCTAATAAATAAATTGTATCAGCTGTTCTAATAAATTAAATACAATAAAATAAATTGTATCTATTTTTTCCCTTTTAAAAATTTAATTTACAATTTACAATCAATGTTCCAATGTCTAAAAGCTTGTCTCTAAAAAGAGTTTAAAAACCTGTGATTTCATGAGTTTCTAATGCTAAACAATAAATAAATACTGAAATTACATACAACATTTACAAACTTACCAAGTAAACAACTGTGTAAATGAAGCATCTTCTCAGTAGGGCTGGAATGTAATATTGATAAACTTATATTTCCCATAAATTAAGTAGAAATATTTGCAAAAGTAGCTAATACAGAAAAGTACACGGAACACACAAGAGGATATAAATAAACCACGTAGTTGTCATAAACAGTAAATGAGGTTTCTGTGCCGTTCTTAAGTCTTCAGGGTATTTCCAAACAAAGATATCTCAGAAAAAATATCAAATGTAATGAATGTCCTTTAAAAAAAAGTTAATGTTATTCCTCTATCCCACACTAAGTAGGCTTTAGGCTAGTCATACAAACTGAGGGTGACATTTGCAGAGGTAGGATATATATGCTAATAAAATGTCAGCCCTCTCTGACAGCGTTTTAAGTAGTTCCTGACACATTTCGATGCCCCTCTCTGATCCGCACTGCAGTGTTGACTTACATCAAGATTTGATCATGTTTTCAAAGCAGTGGGTCACAGAGGCTATTTTCACAATAGATGTAGTGCATATTTAGCCCTCAGCTATTCACTACGGTTCTGCAAGATGGCTTCTGCTCTTTGTAAAGAAGCTATACGGCGGTCAGGGGCAGACATGCTGTAGAAGCCGAGGACCAGCTCTAAGGTTAAGTGCTTCACTTAAGGGTACTGGACCACTGGACAGGGAACGGACATCAGAACTTATGACCTTCAGCTAGTGAGTTAACATCCGCTACTCCACGGGGAGATTCAGTGACCTCTTGTCTGCTGGTGTAAGGCCACTACCTGGCACTTTCCACAAATAGGGCCTAAGACATAAAGTAATTTCCCTTTTTTTTTTCTCTTCCAAAATTGTCAATGAAACGAGGTGCTTAACCTCAGGAGGTCAAACTAACTGACTGAATGAATGAATAAATAAATACTGTATGTGCTGGGTTTTTTTCTTGTACATTTTATATTTTTTTTTACTTAAAAAAACAAAACAATTTTCTGTTAAATTAATAGGTAAATGAATGAATGAATGATGCATTTATAATAAATAAAAAAAATATATATATATATATTTTGCACAAGTAAGCTTGCCGCGATAGACGGTGCTGACGGTGATACCGGTGTTAAGCCACAACACCGGTTACGTCACTTGCCCACCGTGTCACCAACCCCCACCGTCGCTTTGATTTTTTATAATAATACAAACCATTTTTTTCAGTAAAAGAACAGACACTACAATTACAAACTGAACGTGGCTGCTCAATGCAGTTGAACGACAGTTGCATCACAGATCAGATTTAATTTCTCCAGTGAGGAGAGTGAGTTTATACATGTTTACTTGTTCCCAGTTTTGTACATTTAAAATTTATTTAAGTTATTTGTTATTTTACATGAGGCATAGCCTGCCCTATAGCATGGTGTATTTGTATTTGTTTTGTTAATAAAAGTTCTATGTTTTATATATAAGCTAAAGTGAGTTTGACGTTGTATTTTGTTGTTGCATTCAAGCAATTGACAGTGAACTATCCCTTTAAGACCTTGTATCTCCGTCCCTCATAGCCTCATTTTTTGCATCACAGTAGATATGCTATCTGCTCTGAACAGCGGCTCTCAACGGCTGGGTTCTGTGTTGCATTGTCTCTAGATCTCCCAATGTGAAAATGTGTTGAAAAGCACTGACATAGATGGAAACATGCAGACATAGAGTATCATAAAGCCTCTGTCCCTGCGAGTCTCAGAAATATGTTTTTCCTTCTGTTAACATTGTACCAGCGGAGACTCTCATTAATCAAAAATGATTGGCCAGTTAAAAACACTTTGTGCCGTCCTCTCCCTGCAGAGCACTACATCCAAACCTGCCTCTCTTTCAGTAGCTCTCTGTGCCAGAATGAAACTGCTGGCACTAAACACACACAGGTCCATAAGGGACAAGCAATCGATCGCTCTGAGTCAGCTCTGTCCACTTTAATTCATTAACCCCCCCCCTGTCAATGCCCTTTGGGTAATTCCAGTAATGTGAAAGAACTTGGGAGTGCCTGTGTATGAACACGCAGAGTATACAGTACATGACTTACTATATACAGCTTTCCATGAAGGAAGAGAGCTGCGAATCCATGAAACCTTTTCAATGGAATTATTAACAATGTATGGCAATGCATTAATGGCAATTAATTGCATATGCCAATAACTACAGAAATTAAAATAATTCCAAAAGCAGGTCATTATGTGTGCAATTTTCCAAATGAGAAACAATAAATAAATACTGAAATTACAAATACAAGATTTATTAAATTAACAAAAAATTAAAACAGGGTTGCAAAAATTAGGCTGTCAAACAATTACACATTTAAAATGGAATTACTAACATTATAGGGCAATTCATTTATGACAATGAATTGCATATATCGATAATAAAATAAATATAAAATAATTGCGAAGAAGTTTATTCTTGTTTGTGCAATTTTGTGATTTTCAAATGATAAGCAATGATCTTAAGTTGTCAATTAATTAAATGTTTAAATAATATTTAAATAATTATTTATTATTATAAATACTTATGAATAAATAATTTTTAGTTATTTACATATTAATATATTTAAATAATTAAATATTTAAATGGCATTATTAACACTATAATGGTAATTAATTAACTAATATGTAATTAAATGCCATTAATTAAAAAATTAAAATAATTGCACACCATTTATTATTATTAACTTTTTTTATGATTTTTAAATGATAAACAATGACTAAATACTGAATTTGCATATACAACATTTATTACATTTACAAAAAAATAAAAAAATAAATAAAAAATAAATAAATAAAACAAGGTTGCCAATTAGCCTAAATTCAATTACACGTTTAACTGAAAACATGAATAATTAAAAAAAATGAAATAATTGCAAATTATTATTCTTATTATTGTTGCAATTTCCCATTAGGCAATGAGCTTATTTTAATGTGTCAATCAATTAAGCATTTTAAATATAATTTTTTTTTGTTATTTTTAATAAAATAAACTGCTGAAATTTGCTGCTTATTAATAGTTAGAAAGGTGTCAAGTCTAGGTATTGAGTAGGATTAGGGATGTAGAATATGGTCATGCAGAATGTGCTTTATAAGTACTAATAAACAGCCAATATTTGAATAACAGGCATGCTAATAAGCAACTAGTTATTAGTGAGAATTGGCCCCTATACTAAAGTGTTACCTTAAATTATTAACATTATATTGCAATTAATGAATGACAATATTTGTGATCTATCAATATGTAAAGAAAAAAAATTACAAAGCCGTTAATTATTCTTACCATTATTACTCATGGTAGGAACATTTCTTATTACTAATTATTATTATTTATTTATTTATTTTTAAAGCACCAACTTAACATTCACAGCCATAATTTACAATACCACAATAAAACAATCTGGATATGTGGCTTCATTGTGTCAGACTCCATGAACACAAGGATTTTGTTCTAAATAGGATTAATGCGAAAAGATTTCAAATGGCCACATTAGGCAGTCATGCAGTTCCCACAATGCCGTCTTTATCGGATGTTGAGTAGCTTTAGTTAGGCGAGGAAAGACATCAGAACACAGTGAGGCATGAGCGCCACTCTCAAGCTATTATGAGTCTGAGTTAAAGGAGCGGAGGACAGAACATTCAGCGACAAAACCGCACTCGCGATACGTGCACAATTACATTCCACACTTGTCAACTTAAAAGGTCACCGTATTAGTGTGGGCCCCGCGTCCATGCTGGTGGCTCATTTCCAATGCACTGTTCGTTCCAACGTACTTGCTGGGGAGAAGTAGCATGGAAAATAATTGGATGCGTATTTTGATGAATTCATGAGAAGAAAAATAATCTCCATCTTTGGTTTGACATTAAAAACTGCTGTTTCACACAATGGCTGAAGTGGAACCAAGTCTGAAATTAGAATTACAGGCTAGTAGGGACAGCACAATCTGAAAAGGCCCAGAACGACTATTTGTTGAAGCACTTTATCATAAATATGTTATATTCCACACAAAACATTAGTGGACAGGAACATAAGTTTTTTCATCATGACTTTCTGTTCTGGCTTGACTTAAATCACCCAAGGTTTCATGCAATATTAGTTTTTCCACACATAACATCAAGTTTGCATCGGATTTGTAAGTAATGAAAAATAAATAACTATTTTGAATTTCATTTTACACAGCTCATTTTGTGCTCAAACTTCATCTTCAAGTCAGAGGTTAGTGAGCTGTTGCTGAGAAACTTCCGAGTTTGAGTTGGGATCGGATTTAAAAGTTGAACCGGTCGAGTCAGGTCACGAGTTTTTGTTTTCAGTGCAGATTCAAGCTTTAACTTAATGCCTTTTGCAGACCTCTATCATGCAGTTTTACTCATAAGTTTACCCACCCCTGGCAGAATCTATGAGATAAACTTATAATTTAAAAAAAGCAATTTTGCTTATTTAGCGCAGCCTTTAAGCTATTTGAAAACATATATATTCCACAAGACTAAATAATAACCAAATTTACACAAATTATTCCGTTAAAAAAGTTTGCATACCCTTAGTACTTAATATTGAGTGCTATTTAAAAAAAAATCTGCAACATCTTACAGATTCTGCAAGAGGAAAGTAAACTTGTGAGGGAAAAAGTGGGTGTATACTTGAGCAGTACATCCATACACTCTTATCAAGATACTGAATTATGGGAATGGTTCACCAGTGCATATTGTGGATAATGTCGCAGAAAAAGTAATAATTTGAGTCTCGTAATCTCAGTTTCTACGAACACAAAACCCACACACCAACTTCCCCAAAATGGAAAAGAGTGATGGTTTGAAGGCTTCTTTTTGCTCTTTTTTTGGACAGAAAGAGCATTAGGATTCTGGCGAAGACCGTTCCTTGTAGCAGCCTTTGCCAGCCGCTTAATTTGCCGTTTATAGTTTGACCATGGCAGTAATTTAATCTGTAGCCCGCAGAATATTTCTGCCAACGCTGATGTGTGTGTGGCGATGTGGGAGGATGTGTCGTGCACATCCTTAAAGGGATAGTTCACTCGAAAATGGAAATTCTGTCATCATTTACTTGCCTGATTGTCATTTCAAACCTGTATGAGTTTCTTTCTTCTGTGGAATACAAAAGAATAAGGTTTGAAGACTGTTGTCCATGTTATTTGAGGACTGTAGAATTCAAGCTTCAAAAAGGATGAAAGAGCACCACTGAGATATCATATAAGTGGTCCATGTGACATAGTTCATGTTTTTCTGCAGATTTGATGAAGGAAAAATTAAACAATTTTAAAGACCTTTTTAAGGCCAAGTAAAGAAAGTTTAAGTAAAACAAATTAAAGGTGTTTAAAAATGTTCTCTTAATGTAAATGTCTAGGGAGCACACAATGAGTTTAACACTTCAAAGTTTGAAAATACAATCTCTGCTCCCAACCACTAGAATATGGAAATAACTTTTATTGTACTTCTAATCATACTGCAAAAAAATGTATGTTCTTCTTCAGTATTTTCGACTTGTTTTTCAGTACAAATGTCAAAAGATTTTTTTAAATCAAGACACGTTTATTTCAGAAGCAAAATGAGATGATAAGACATAAGATAAAAAGTCTTGTTTTCCATGCAACTGATCAAAATGAAATGAGTTTATGATTAAAACAAAAACAAATATCTGCCAGTCAACTTAATTCAAAGGGAAAACATGTTTTCATATCCTAGGGTTTCATACCCGATTCTTGCTTTAAAGGGTTAGTTCACCCAAAAATTAAAATTCTGTCAATAATTACTCACCCTCGTGTCGTTCCAAACCCGTAAGACCTTCGTTCATCTTCGGAACACAATTTAAGATATTTTTGATGAAATATGAGGGCTCTCTGACCCTCCCATTGACAGCAAGGTAACTACCACGTTCAAGGTCCAGAAAAGTACCAAGATGATCGACAAAGTAGTCCGTGAGACATCAGTGGTTCAATTGTAAAGTTACGAAGCTACGAGAATACATTTTGCGCAAAGAAAACAAAAATAACGACTTTATTCCGCATTTTCATCTCTACTGCGTCACTTTGAACACACGTTCATGACAGTATCATGACGCGAGCGTGTGGCGCGTCATGATACTGTCGTGAACGCGTGTCATCAGTTTACAAAACCAGAGTAAATGAATCACTCTAATCCAGTTGGAGTTCAAATCACTGACTCACTAATTAGCAGAAAGCAATGACTTAAACTTCAGTCTGTTCTTTGCACAAAGCTAATCAGATTTATGACTTGCATTGACTACTTTTATTACGCATTCATATAATTTTCAAAGCTTGACAGCTTCGGTACTCATTCATCGCAACTGAGTTCACTAAACCTCCTCCCTCGGTGGTAGCAAATGTCTGGATTTTAAGGAAAATTACAGCCTTTGAGAATTTCACTCTGCCTATTGCCTTGATGTCACAGGCAAAAGCCTTCTGCTAAACAGACAACAGACGGAAATTTTGCCGCCAGAAAGCAACAGTAAAACAACATAACTGTCACCAAACGTATAAAGATGCTTTGGAAATATCGCACATTAAAGCAAGCCATCAGTCACAACAAAATGGCTGCTTTTCAAGAGCTTCATGACAAATTTACAAGTCAGCTAGCTTGAGCCCGGAAGACCAAAGATCTCCAGCAGATCTAAGGCTACATCTGAATTAAGTGATTTAAGCATTACTCTGGCGCTTTCAATCTCTTTGTCATTGTGTCGTGAGATCAGAGCCTCACCGCCTCCCTTCATCTCATCCGCTGACTTCAACTGTCCACGCCACTCGAAGAAAAGCGCGCCTGAACTTCAGAGCTTAATGAACATGTCGGAATTCAATGAATTCTAATTTGCCTGTACTTTCGAAAGAGCACGGGGAAAAAAGGGGAGGAAATTTATTAGAGAGAAAATTGAAAAGGGGGCCCTCTCTTGCTGCTTGATTTCCTGCACACGTTCCAAGAGGGGCTGAAAAGCAATTAGCTCTCCGGCTATGATAGTAAATGAGAGGTATGAATGCCCGAGATGGATAGCTTTCCAGGAATGAAAATTCTGCAGTGGGAAGGATTATGTTAAACAGTCCATACCAAAAAAATCAAGGTAGCATGGAGCTTGAGCGAACGCTCTGTTAGACGTAATCCTCCCCGGAGCCCAATTTTCTTGCCACGTGTATTGATTATTTGAAAAGGATGAAAGGAAACAAGATTTACAGAGAGCATGCTTTATAGATAAATGCATCAGCAGAGAGTATCCCGTTGAACTTCGACAATATTAGCTAGAAAATAAATCCCTTCAAAATCGCTGCGAGTGAAGGTGGTAAATGAGAGGTGTTTTGCTGTCACAACCTTTGCAAACCAATTTGTTTTGGCAGTCTTTAGTGAAGTAGCTAAATTGCACCGCTCGCACTGCTTTGCATTGTTGTGTCGGAAGGCACACTTGCATAGAGATGCTCTCTCTGCTAAACACTTAATTAGCAGCCAGGCTGCCGTGCACTGCCCCGAGTCTGTCCAGCCTCTGGCTCTTCCCTGCCAATCAACAGGGAAATGGACTGCACCTATATGTCAATCTTCGAGAGAGTCTCTATGGTTTCCCGGCAAGAAGTCGGCGTGAGATGTGTCAGGCTCTCAGTTTTAGAGATGCTGATGCAACATGTTAACCATAGCTCCATAATGGAGAATGGGGGGTGTTGTAACATGGGGTGAGTTGTAACAATGTCAGTTTAACCAATTAAAGCTAAGGTGGAGAGAAATCATCATGTATGACCACCAGCCTACCTAGAAGACTCCGTATAAAAATATATTTCATATATAACATACATGTGTGTTTTACATCTATATGAGACTAAAATGGGAATATTATAGCAACATTTGGGACACACTGATGTTCAAACAAAACGTGTTACAGGTCTTCCTTACTAGTGATTAATATACATGACATTTATAGCAAGACTTATTTTAATAAAATTTTTATCTATGAAATAACTCATAAAACAATAAAATATATCATTAACTCTTAATTAAGCATTGAGTATATTTTATGAATTAATGAAAAGATGCATAAATATAGAATATATATATATATATAACTATGTGGTGACACATGCCCCTAAATGTAATTACACTTTAAAGTCTGTAAAAATACAGCCCAAATACACCCCAATGTACAGTGTTAATATTATGGCATTTTCTTTATTTATTTTATTTAACAGATGTTTTACCCATATTTTGAATTATTCATGGCATTGTTTATGTTAACTTAATTAAACAGAAAATGTACTAGTCATTTTCTGTCAGTGTTTTCTGAATATTTTTTATGTATTTATTTTTTAATTTTTTTGTACAGTGTAAACAAACTCTGTGTACAATGCAAAAATATGAAAACTAGGAATATTTTTTCACTTTTTACAAAAAATATCATGATGTATGATACAGTATGATGTATGATACTGTATGATACTTACCTTAAACGTAAGTAAACGAATGTAAACCCTCACATGTGCTCCATTAAAACTGTACAAAAACAGATTGCATCTTTAATTAGGAATACTCTGATCATATACAGTATGGCCACAGAAAAACTTTTGCAATTTCCCTGCAGCTTTAAAGAGACTATCATGTCTCTTTAATGTTGTTTTCTAGTCATTAATGTTTTCTAGTCATTAATTACTACCAAGTAAATCTACATTATTTTATGAGCTCCCCATTGCATATGCAAATAAGCTATACTCTCTAAAGCTTATATAATGTCCTGATCTTCATGCCATATGAACACACATGCCTGCACTCTCTCACATACACTCAGGCTTGCTGCTCTAACTAACCCTTCTCCTTCCAGTGATTTATAGCACTTAAAGGAGGTGACAAGATGACACTGATCTCTGCCATCATATATCTCCCCATCATACATGTGGGTCATATGAGAGGCCCGGCGCCTGTCATAACCTGAAGCCACTTGCCTTCACTGACTGACAACTTCTCTATCACTCTTCAAGGAGAAACGCTCAGAGGGGAATCAAACTAAGCATTCATTTCAGTCACTCACTGCTTTGTTTACTGGCACACGCTGTCCGCGTTCTCTAAAGTGGCACAACTGTTTAGTGAATTTACCCCCCAGGCATCACCTAACCAGGCAAACATCAGCCCATTTTACTTTGCATTTACTTTATGTAGAGAACTAAACTTTTTGTTTCAGTAAAAGAGAGCGAGAGAGAGAGAGAGAGAAAGTGAGCGAGAAAGAGGAAAACAATAGAGAGAGCTGTGGGCTTATGCTGTTGCCTGGTGACTGACTCTATCCAGCTCTCATGGCTCACTGGCCATGTACAAGTACGGCTAAATTTCCCTGCAAAGAGAGAAAGGTGCTAGTCATGCTATTTGCATAAAAAGTGCGGCAGAAAAGCTCTTGCCCACTTTTTCTCGATCCCTCACACCCCCACCCATCACAGTATGTGAGCACTGCAGAATGGATATAGAGTGGGTAGTGATGGAAAGTAATTTCTCTGAACTGGTTCTTTGGTACAGTTTTCAAGAACTGGTTCAAGTACAGTTCCAGAGGCTCATAATTTGATACCTGACATCCCAGTGTGACATCTTACCTTTTTCTTTTCCTTTTTTTTTTTAAACATTCAGATAATGTAGGCACATCTGCTATTTATTACAGGCTTATTTTCTATTAATTAGTACATTTATTCTAATTTCATATGCCCTAGTTAAGCCATGATTCAGCTCATTAAAACATTAAGCTAAACATAATGCTGGGCTAGGCACCAGCATCCCTGTGACCCTACAGAGGACAGGCATTTTGGAGAATGAATTTAATCAGCAAGGCAACAAATACTACTAATACTATTCAATAATATTTTGAAACACTTGGACTGATTCAGTCTACAAACAGCAAATGGCTTTGAACTTTTGTGAATTGTGAATCAGTTTAGCCGATTCGTCGAAAAGATCAGACTCAATATGTCAGAAGAACTGGATATAAATGGGAGTGGAGAGCAAAATATTTTCTCTGAAGCAAAAAGCTTTTTATTTCTGCTCTAACACAAGCATAACAAGAAAGCATGTCAAGAAAAACAAGCTTCAAGTTTCCAAAACAAGGGTCACTAGGGATGTTACGATTCACTAGACCAAAAATGAATCGAATTATTTGCGCAAGTAGTTTACATACAAAGTCAATGCAAAGACGCGAATGATGTCAATTGGACGACGCATTTGCTGCAAAGGCATGACATTCGCCTCAATCGTGTCTTTTGCGCAACCTGAAACATTTCAACTCGAGTGGAAAATTTGCACGACGCATTGTCACTCAAGCCAATCAGAGAAGAGCTTATTGACACGTCCTGACACGTCCGGTTGTATCAGAATTTTTTTTATTGTTTTTATTAGTGCAAATGACTCGAAATCTTGCGAGTGAGTTGTGCGATGTAAATATTCGCTTCAATTTTGGTGTGCACTCACCATAAGTCTCACTATTCAAGACATTCTAAAATGCATTGTCCTCACAACCATATAGAAATTGAGTAAACATGATTTCACTCCATAGATTCAGTGGTGGACGAAGTACACAAATCAAGTACTTGAGTAAAAGTACAGATACGTATAATGAAATATTACTCCAGTAAAAGTAAAAGTACTCCTTTTTCAATTTTACTCGAGTGAAAGTACAAAAGTACTCGATTTTTTATGTACTTAAGTAAAAAAGTACTGATAGATAGATTCATTTTGCAATTTTATATAGGCTACTTAATGTAATTTTATATTAGCACATATTTTTTATAATCCTACTGCTCAAAATACCTGGGATTTTCCCAAAATAACCACTATATGGAGTCAAGATATATTTTTGTTGTTGATATGGACTACGTTGACGAGAGTGATGTAGTAATGTTCACTGTGAAGCTTACATTGCGAAGTACCTGAGAAAACAGATCTGACCATCTGATTTTCACCAGTAAGAAAAAAGTGTTTTAAAGCTTGTTGTTTTGCAGAACATCACAGTTATATATGACATGAGAATAAGGCCTGAAGTTAGGAAGAACATTTTAAGGAAAATATAATTATATTTTCATAATGATTTTACCTAAAACATAGAGACACTGATGTTGATGTGTCTGCATTCAAGCATTTCAGTGGGCTTAAATAGATCACCCTTTACAGCAGATTTAGTTCACAAACTTTGTTTGCGAACCGATTTAAAAGGTTCATTGAAAAGAATCAGTTCATTCTTGAATCAGACACATTTTAGAGCACGTGATATATTATAAGAAGTAACGATATGTTTTATGAAATGTAGTGAAGTAAAAAGTACGATCTTATGCTTTGGAATGTAGTGAAGTAAAAGTAAAAGTTACTCAAAATAAAACTACTCCAGTAAAGTACAGATACTTGAAAAATGTACTTAAGTACAGTAACGAAGTAAATCTACTCCGTTACTGTCCACCACTGCATATATTTCATGCCTGTTTATGGAAAAAAATATTATAATAATTCTAAGAACTTCACAGTGGAGCGGTAATGTGCAAATTCCAAACACAGAGAGGGAGAAACCCAGAGTGGAATTGGAGCAGAGTAATTACAGAATGCTTTTAGCAACAAATACAACACGCACACACTACAATACACCTCCTTTAAAAAACATGTTTATCTTAAGCTAATTTCTGAAACATCCACAGCATTGAGGTTATTTGTATTCAAGCAAGCTGTGGCGGTTTAAACGTAAACTCTATTAACCCAGCTTAAAGACCATTCAGTAGAGCTCAGATGTACAGAGGGGACTCTTAGGCAAACTCAGCATGGCAAATTAACAGCAACACACACACAATGTTTGTAGTTGGCATTATATTTAGAGGTAACACTCAACACTTCAATCTTATTACAATTCCCCATGCATTTGGAAAATAGGCTCCACTACAAAATGCCGAGCCCGATAATGAACTACAGACAAAATGAGTGAATCATTTATGGGAGGTAAGAAAAACATTACGGGTAAATAGATTAACTCAACTCTCCCAAGCAAACAAACAAATGAATACCCCACTCCTCCCAGCGCTCCACCACCAAAGCTCTTCAACGGCAGCTTATTTGAGAAGAAGTGAAGGGAATGCTTGGCGTATGGCTCCTGTTTATGTGGAAGTGGAGCCAAGCCCAGTAAGAGACAGTACAGTAGCTAATTACCAGTTTTGAAAGATTTATAAGCTATTATGGAGTAGGCTCACCATTTCTTATGCTGTTTGTGCATTTGTAGATTTCTTTATTCATTAAAAGGGGGACATTAAGTGATTAAAAACAAAGGTAATGAAGGCTTTTGTGGCTCTCAGCATGAGCCACACTGGGTGGTTAAACTCAGTGGATAAATGATGCTGTTGGAAGAGAGCTCAATCCTCTCTCTCGATCTCTCGGTGTGTGGTGAGGGTGCTTAACGCTGGCCAGAGCTTTGGACTCTACAGGGCCATTTATTTCTCTTGGCGTTCAACAAATCACCACTTTAAATCTCAACTGTCATAATGCCATTTACTCAAAATGGGACCGCAACAACACGTAATTCAATCTGACCCCCATGTTAATTCAATATAGAGCAAGAGTTCAGATGCACAGTTGCTCTGGACTGTTACTGTGGGGAACCGTGGTGAGAACAGAAAGTTCTCCTTGCTCATTGGATGGGGTGGAATGAGGGGGCGGGTCTTGTGTCGCTGCCATGCAGGGGCCTCATGCACCTATTTTGATTGAGGAGGCTTCAGGTACAAACCTGTTTGACTTGGGACAACAGACAACATAAGACGTCACCTAGAAAACCTTTTACCAAGTTAGTAATAAGACATGTTACCCTAGTGGTATGGTTTAAAGATGTGCAAAAATTACATATTTTCAAAATCTAGTAGTCGTGGTGTGCCTGGCCATCTAGTTGGCAAAACGGTCACAAGCAAGCATGTCCAATCCTGTTCCTGGAGGGCCACTGTCCTGCAAAGTTTAGCCCCAACCCCAATTAAACACACCTGAACCAGCGAATCAAGCTCTTACTAGGCATACTAGAAATTTCCAGGCAGGTGTGTTGAGGCAAGTTGGAGCTAAACTCTCTAGGACCGAGTCTGGACATCCCTGGTCTTAAGGTAGGCTTGTTAGGTTTTGTGTCTCAGATTGGACGTATTTAATAGTGTGCATTTATCTATGATGCTTTCTTGCAAAAACAGCAATATGGAGTGCAATGAAATTGAACAGAAAACTGGTGTCTTACAACATGTTTTAAAAACTGGGAGCATGTTTAACTTGACATGCTAAAAAAGGGGATGAATTTAAAGATGAAAAAATCTGGCGGGGCACTAGACCTCAGTCTGAATAGGAACAATGCTTCTGTTGCCTTGCACTGTACTGCAGATGGCTAGGCCCATCACAATGATCCAGAGGGAGGGTGCCAAGAGAGGGCAGGAGTGAGCAGTGACAAAAGACTACGTAAGGAGGGAAACGAGATGGATGGAGTACTGCAGTAATGTGGAACTACAGGGGCTGGCAGAGACAGGTAGAAGAGAGGAAAAGTAAATGGGAAGGAGAGGCAGGCACATGGAGGAAGATAGAGCAGTAGGAGGATAAATGGATGGCAAGCAGAGGAGAATGAAAAGACATCAGATCGGGGAAATAAATGGCTGCCGGAATGCTTACAGGTGAATTTAAAGAAAGATTAGTTGATGTGTACATGGAGAAGAGAAAGACACTCTGTTCCAAAACCTAGTGAGCTGCCTCCGCAAGCAGCATTTTAAGGCATCATAACCATGCTCAAATTGTGAAGACTGTTCCAAACAGATTATAAATGTAGCATCCCAAACCAGCCACTTTTGAGGGTCTGTTGCAGTTATGATGCTGTCTTACAAATCAAGCAGTAAACAGCAAGACTCTCTAATTTCTGGAATAGAGATAGAGAGTAAAAGAAGTTGCCTAAGGTCCGGCATGAAGAAATGGGGAATAAGGAAGAGCGAAAGGGAGAGGCATGTCCTAACTCTGTTGGGCTCTCTTGGGAAAGGTCTTAAATTACACTCAGATGTGGACCGCTTGTCAATTGCGAGGCTGGGGCCCTGGCTCCAGAGAAACTCTGCATACCCTTCATTAGGTCGCAATATCAGTGGCCGTCTCTAAATCTCAAGACCCTTTATTTATTTATATATGCACTTAAATAAGTATTAACCTTTAACCTTATCTTGTTGCCATGCGATGTGGGCTAGATCCCCCAGGCTTCCTCTTGAATAAGAGATAGCAACAAACATTGCACTATACTAACCAACAGGGTGTAACAGTATAGCAGGTGCTATGGTTCCTGCTTATACGACTCTTGATTGCTCATGCCTGCCAACAGATTGAGCAGAATACATTCGATTTTACCTCTTCTTTGTGTTCTGTATACTCACTATGGCTCTGTTACAAATCATAGCGTCCTTATCTTTACTTGACAACTTTTTTTTGTGCTGAAACTTTGTGGTGTTCAAATTTTGAAATTCAAATTATGGCTGATGAGAGTAGATGAGAGTAGATAAATCTCTATTTAGATTCTTCTTTTAACTGGTCTCTCTAATAAAATTCTATCCTCCTTAAAAGGACACGTTAGATCCATTATTGACAACAAGTGCTTTGATTGCAACCCTAAAATAAAAAAGCTGTTTCATGGGGCAGAGAAAAGAAAGAGATAATTTGGTGTGTTGCTAGATTTCCAGCCCCTTTTCAAAAGAGATACTCCTGCAGGTATACATCTCTAGATGTTCAATAATTTAGCTACATAAAATGTTTTATTTCACAGACCACTGTAACTAAGCCCATTTTGAGTGCTAGTGTTTTTGAAAGCAAACAAAATTCGGGAAGCCCAAGGTTGTGATGATGCAGTCACTTATCCAGACACATTAGCAACAGTGACCACACCAGCAAAAACAAGTGTGCACAGTTAATCCCTGAGTGTTACAGCAGAAATAACCACAGTGGGATGTAAATTTTAGGCTATGGAGGCATTTCTGCTTGATCGAGCCCCTAACAGCAATAATTGTCATTTTCATTTTGATTTCACAAGGCAAGATATACACTAAGTGTTAACACTAACCAATCACTAGAAATGCTCCTCCTAACCTCAGGCTAGTTGCCACATTCAATGATTTATCGGAGGACAGTTAATTAGCCTCCTGTGCTGAGATATCTGCAGGCGCTGTCAAGGGGCTGCCTGTCACATACATCAGTACTGATGCCTGTCAATCACAGAGCTGGCGGCTGAGCCCCTAAAGCCCGTAAAGCTCCTGCTGGGCCCACGCCAGCATGACCAGTTTAGAATGAGAGGAGAAGCTGCATGAGGCTGGACCGAGCTGTTCTACAGCTCTGTGATATGAAATCATGAAATAAGCCAGAGTCACACTCAGTTCTCCTCCGTTTCACCCATTTTCTGGGCTCCTGCTCCTGATGTTACCGCCCAACTGTACCGAATGTCCATCTCCCACTGAGATGAGTTATGTGAGATTCCCTGCTGACATGAGGCAAGCCGCCCCATCACACACTTGATGCACCATAAAGGACACCAAAAGCCCATTCCCATGTAACAAGTTGAGGATTGCAAAAGTATGTCAGTGGAAGGTTCAACTTTGCAAAGGACAGTATTTCTTAAACTATTAGTTGACCCTCCAAAAATTGCTTTATTCGACTGATGACAGAAAGATACTGTACATTTGGAATTATGTGTTGGTCACTCTTTTCCATGTGATTACAGTAAAACTGGAGTTTTCAAGATTCAAAATGGATGCAAAAGCATCATAAAAGTATTACAATTGATTTCAAGTCTTCAGAAGGTCATACAATATTTTTGAATAAAAAAATAGACACTTTTGTTAACCACTTAAACTCCTTGAGTTGAAGAATTTTTTTTTTTTTTTTTTTTGGTATACAGCCGTTATTGACTAAACTGTCAGAAACCTCATTCCACACAAGTCCAATAACGACAAAAGAGAATGAATCCGAGCAAACAAAGCATTGTTCACTAATCTTTTCAATGAATTAACTCATTCACCCTCCTATCAAAAAGGTTCATTAACAAATAAAAATTAGGCAAACTTTCCCAAACAAAACATACTATATCCATACGACAATTTTCAGGGAAATAACAAGGATTTGTAAAGCTTAGCTGAAGGGAGATGTTGCTGTGAATCGAAACGGGTACTTTACCGGGAGAGCCAATACCCCCAAGCCTCATATCTCTTCTCCATATTTCTGAGCACCCTTCCTCAACAAGAGAGGCTTTGAGTCTTCTCCCCCCTCCAGTCAAACCGAATGAGCTGAGGAATAATCGCTCCGTTTGAGCAGGAGAGTTGAGAACCCCTCCAGGCACTGCAGCAGGTGATGGGATGAAGAAGGGAGGAAGGGAAATAGGATTGCATTTTGAGAAAAACAAATAGTGAAAAGAAAGAGGTTTGTTGAGGTAAACTGATCAAATCATGGTAAATTTCTGTGAAAATGTAAAAAAAAAAATGGTTTGGTTGTATTAGTGTTAATTAGAAGGCTATGCATTACAAAATCCTATTTGGATTGTTAGGCGCTGAAAGACAGCTCCAAACATCTCAGTTGGATTTTCAAGCAAAAACCTTCTCATTTGACTCATATTAACTTGCACGGACTCCTCAGGTAAATACTGCCACATTTCTTGCCTCATTTGAGTCATTGAAACTTTAAAGGGGTGGTTCATTGCGATATCACTTTTTTTAACGTTAGTTAGTGTGTAATGTTGCTGTTTGAGCATAAAAAATATCTGCAAAGTTACGAAGCTGCAAGTCCAATGCAAACGGAGATATCGTCTTTTAAAATTCTGGCAGTTTAATGCCTACAAAAATGGCTGGTAGGGACTACAACAAGTTACTTCCCGGGTTTGTGACATCACAAACCCAGATAAACTCCGCCCTCGGGAAAAGGCAGCAACGGGGGCGAGGCCATGCTGCGCTGCTTTAGAGAAGAGGAAGAAAGAAGGAAATGATCAGGGTGTTTCTGAGAGAAGGGACAGAGCGGTGTGGAATAAAGGTAAATTATGTGAATAAGCATTAACACATGTTAGACTGCACCCCATAAACACAATCAAGCCTAGAAAAAAACCAGTGAACCACCCCTTTAATATATTCCTTAGGTAAAAACTGCCTAGTAATTTCCACTATGATTTGGTGCTCCACGGTGCATTTGTTGGAGACTGCTTTATTTTGACAAGGACATTAATGCAGCAGGAATTTATTTATAACTCAGGGAAGGCGTGAGGATGAAGAGTGGGGGGATATAGGAAAGGAGATTTATCGGGAGGCTCGTTAGACAAACATCAGATTTCAGCCTGTCAAAAGAGGGTAGAGTACACCTCCACAGAACTTGGTGCCCTGGGTCTTCAACTCCCCTCACATCTTCGTAATGGGAGTCAGCAGTCATTACTTCTGCTCAATGAGTCATTCTGCTAGACTTTATGCTTCCTGGTTGGTCTTTCTTTTCCAGTGAGCTGCTGTTGTTAACATTTCAAACACTGTTGCCAGTTGACATTTCCTTTAACAAAAATGATGTAGCACCCCTCCCCTTGAGGTCGATACCACAATGAGGCTATGCAACAATGGAGAATATCCCCAAACTCTTAACCTCTCCAAAGGGTTCCTCTTGTCAGATTTGACCTTGCTCCATGCTAGCTGCTGGAGCTTTATTTCTTTGCCTTCCCACTATTCAGCGGCTCATTATTTCTCATCCCTGTTGTGAATTAGCTTCCTACGATCAGCCATGAACGTCTGGACCATCATAAAAGAGACTGCTGGGCCATTTCAGGAATCTTCCGAATCGCCTACAGTGCATTAGAAAACACACAAGGGAAGCACCTGCTGGTGCCACGACTGCATATGTGTCTAGACTCTGCAGCCTTTCGATCAAATGAGTCTGTGGGTATATAATAAAACTAAGGAAGAGTCCTGTCAGAATTCTGGACTTTTACGATATTTGTGGATTTACACAGTTGTGAAATCAGTATGTGGCTACTACAGGAAGTAGTGCACACAAGGATACAGCTATGGGAGTAAAGTTATCTGTGGCATAATGCACTTCTTCGCCCGCTTCTTCGGCACATCTCAGCATGTCATCTCAATGCCGCCAATTTCGTTGCTCACCCACTGCTTGGTAATTACACCACCCATCAAGACTAAGCCAAAGTCTAGAATACAAATGCGCAGTCTTGCAAAAACAGCTAAACAGGGCCACAAAGTCAACATCGTCTTCTGTTCTAGACTTATTGTGTCTCTCCGATGTGTCTCCATGTTTTCTTTAGGGAAAAAGCATAAGCTTTCTTAAACTGTCCAGCTATCAGTGGAATTATAACCACGGACAATTCAAAAGCCAGGCAATGCTAAAAAGCCCCTCCTTAAATCTAGTCGGGAGCAGGAAAAAAAAAAAAGAGTCTGAAATGGAAATTGGAGCCATCATGTCTTCTCTGACTGCCCATATGGTCCTGCCGGCTGGAGATGCCAAGCCCTCATGGGACTCAGCAGCTAGGACAATTTCCATCTCTGATTTCGGACGCAACTTATCCGGAACCAGTTACCTCCAGGGCAATGAGAAACAGCAGGGTTTTTTGAAGTGGGCTGTTTGATATTCCAGGTCCAAAGACCAAACTGTATACCAATTGTCTCAAAATGTCTTGTGTTTCTGCTTATGAACACTCTTGTATGTGACATGAAGAGATTGGACATCCCACTGTCTCAGCCTTATTTGTTCTCCTGCAAAAATGCTCCAAATACAGGGCTCGTCTCGATCTCTCTCTTGCTCAGTGGAGAGGAGCCATTGATAGGCGCAGGAGCAGATGGGGATTGACAGAGCTCCTAGGCAGAAAGCTAATTGAAGGAGACTGGGGAGGACTTTGACGGCACTCAAATGCCAGCAATGATGGGGAAATCAATGAAAGTGTCCAATGTACTCAAAGAATTCAAAGAACTCTTTTCTAATTTTCACATAAGTGCAAATTTAGTTTTTCCGGTTGTGGATCCAGAAATAAAACCTAATCCACGCGGCTTCTCTGCGTTTCCTATATTTAGAAGTATAAAGCACTGTGTGATGGGGATTGGACCAAAAGCAATTCCCCCTTACCTCTTAAAGCCTTCTGTTATCACTCTAATCCACTCCAGGTTTTCTATTTCTCACTCCTCATTCTCTTTTAAAAATCTACTGTAAAATTAATGTTAAAGTATCATGAACTAACAACGAAAAACATATTTTATAATTATAATTTATAAATGTACAACTGTTCATTAATTCATGTACAAATACACTCAACTTGAAATGTTAAAAATAAAATAAAATGAACCAAAATGAATTAATGCTGTACAAGCATGGTTCATTGTAATTTAATTAAATCTAATGAATCAATTAATGTTTTTTACCTTTTTGTAATCGTGGACATTTTATTCACAATATGTATTAAGTAAAATCATATTTTTGCATGTGTTTGACGTATTTGCAATCTTAGAGTTCTGTTTAAGATCTTGAAGTGAGAGAGAACATCTCTGCTTCATCATTCAAAAAGGGAAAAGAAAGCTCCTCACTTAGCAATGATGGGGAAATCAATGAAAGTGTCCAATGTACTACATCCAACAGAATTCAAAGAACTCTTTTCTAATTTTCACATAAGTGCAAATTTAGTTTTTCCGGTTGTGGATCCAGAAATAAAACCTAATCCACGCGGCTTCTCTGAGTTTCCTATATTTAGAAGTATAAAGCACTGTGTGATGGGGATTGGACCAAAAGCAATTCCCCCTTACCTCTTAAAGCCTTCTGTTATCACTCTAATCCACTCCAGGTTTTCTATTTCTCACTCCTCATTCTCTTTTAAAAATCTACTGTAAAATTAATGTTAAAGTATCATGAACTAACAACGAAAAACATATTTTATAATTATAATTTATAAATGTACAACTGTTCATTAATTCATGTACAAATACACTCAACTTGAAATGTTAAAAATAAAATAAAATGAACCAAAATGAATTAATGCTGTACAAGCATGGTTCATTGTAATTTAATTAAATCTAATGAATCAATTAATGTTTTTTACCTTTTTGTAATCGTGGACATTTTATTCACAATATGTATTAAGTAAAATCATATTTTTGCATGTGTTTGACGTATTTGCAATCTTAGAGTTCTGTTTAAGATCTTGAAGTGAGAGAGAACATCTCTGCTTCATCATTCAAAAAGGGAAAAGAAAGCTCCTCACTTCAGGCAATATTGTAAACTCCCTGCTTTATGTCCACTCAGGGCCGCTGCTGGCCAAATGGGTGCCCTAAGCAGAACTGTATTGTTGTGCTCCCTCCCCCAAATATTATGGATGTAAAAAAAAAAAACAACACCTACTATAGGGGTCAAACAGAACTTTAATAAATTATAAAAGTAAATAAATAAATAAATTATAATTGTAATTAGTAAATAATACAATATAATTGTAGCTCTAGACAGTTACCTATGGTTATGATTTTACTAATACAGTGATTTTAGTCTCAAGCATTCATAAATCACGCAAAAGAAAACTGAGCAGTTTTACTACGATAAAACCATGGTTAATTTTTTGTAAGGGTTGTGATGTCCACATGTTTTTTTTGAAGAAATTATTGAGGCTGTCGCATTTATTTTGTAAAAAGGTGGCCAAAAATTAAAAATTAAGTGGATATTTGAATTAAATGTTTGGTCAATATTAAATGATTGATTGTCCTGTAAGTGTAACAGCAGCAGTTACCAGGCCTTTGGCTCCCTTTGCAAGCATTTGTAATAATATGTAATGTACATAAATTGTTTACTTTGTATTACATTATGTATTTTAACCGTGTTATTCAATGAAACCACTTAATTATTAATTAACCAATCATTATTGCCTCATTGTTTTATATAATGCATTTTAAGTCATTTTAAAGGCTCTTGTTGGCTTAGGTCTGATTTTATAACCACAAACAATATTATCTTAATACTTCTTTGCAAACTGTTTGAAGTAACAAAACCATGGTTAATTTGTGGTTACTATCCATGGCTAAGAACCATGATTTTTGGTTTTATTCGTAAAACCATGGCTAATTTTTGGAAAGTCAGAGAGAATATTAGATGAGTTGTTGGTGGTTAAATTATCACCAGTGTTGGGGAGTAACTAGTTACATGTAACAGCGTTACGTAATTTAATTACAAAATAAATGTAACTGTAATCACTTAGAGTTACTAAGAAAAAATGTGTAATTAAATTAGTTACTTATGAAAATGTTAACGATTACAAAGGGGATTACATTTGAATATTTACACACATCCACATACAGATTTAATTTATTTCTTTCCCAAATTGCACCGACTACTCTGAGACATACGGCCCTATAATTTCCGCGATGCGGAAAACACAGACTGGTTCATAGAATCAGTCATAAAAACGGAATTCCTATAGCCTAACGTGGACGGAATATGAAACATTTTGGACGAATAAATCAAAAGTAGGTCAGTACACTTGAATCAAAACGCGATATGGACTAGTGCAGGGCTGTCCAAACTCGGTCCTGGAGGGCCGGTGTCCTGCAGAGTTTAG
>NW_015633524.1:2090867-2093244 GCF_001515625.1 Sinocyclocheilus rhinocerous
AGTTACTTATGAAAATGTTAACGATTACAAAGGGGATTACATTTGAATATTTACACACATCCACATACAGATTTAATTTATTTCTTTCCCAAATTGCACCGACTACTCTGAGACATACGGCCCTATAATTTCCGCCATGCGGAAAACACAGACTGGTTCATAGAATCAGTCATAAAAACGGAATTCCTATAGCCTAACGTGGACGGAATATGAAACATTTTGGACGAATAAATCAAAAGTAGGTCAGTACACTTGAATCAAAACGCGATATGGACTAGTGTCTGTGAATATTAAGCAGCAAAAAATGGAAGTGAAGGTGCAGTTCAGGAGAGAACTTTTAATTATTTTGCATGTCCCCAACCTAAGGATTTAAACCTTTTTTATTTAAAGTCCATACAAAAAATAGGGTTGTCTCAGAATTTGTTGTGGGTGTATGAGTGTGAGATTTCCCGGCCTGAATTTTTTTCCCAGTCCGCCCCTCGTGGAAATTAATGGCGCAGATATGCGGTTTCATTTATTACACATAGGCCTACTGAAGCTCGCGGTGTTCCCTTTCAGTTGGTCACTCTCGACGTCACGTCGGATGACAGACGAATTGGGATCTCGCTTAGAGAGACCAATCTACTTCGAGTGTAAACTAAACGAGCCAATGCACATTGGCATGCGATTATTGCATCCAGCTGCTGCTGATCACAGCGTGAGTATAAGTAGACTTTTTCTGGCAGTGGGCGGACTGGTTTTACGGTCACGGTGAGGAATTCCCCTCAGGGGGATGCCCCAGCCCGCCGGCACTTCGAAACCAGCGGAGCTCTCATACTTATTTTGAGAAAACTATCATCATATCTTATACAAAGAGACACCGATGTTTCAGGAGTTTAGTACAGAGAATAGGACACATGCTTATTAGATAACCATATTGAACTGATGTATATGCTTTTATTTATTATTATTTTTTAATTACCTATTTTTTTCCCAAACCATTGTTAGATGCACTGTTTCCTGTAGTTATGCAAAGATTTCGTATCTATAAACTATTTTATCTTAACTATTTCTTATTATTTTAAATCTGCATTGAACTTCAGGTATGAGAAGCAGCTGCAATAAGAAAAAAAAGAAGAACAACTCTGAGTGGCCAGGGCTCCAGACACTTTGGAAGAGCAAGTTGGACAGTGTCACTGTAACCTTCAGCCACAACAATATCCACCTATAAATAATAACAGATATCAGTACATCATTCATTTTCCATGTGTAAGTGAGTCACTCTCAAAAACAGTTACAGGTCAAACAAGTGGTTAGTCGCAGGCAATTGATGTGTTGTGTGACTCACCAGCATAGCCAGCCAGGCTTTCATTTTACAGATGGCGAGAGACAGACGACAAAGTGGAGAACCTTCAGATCTAAAGTGGGAGAGGATGGTGCAGGCTGGAATGTCCACCTAACAGATTCTTGTGTGACAGAGCTATATCTGTGATTCATATTTCCTTCTGCTGCAAACAGGTACTGTGTGCCTGATCTCAATGTCCTAGATCAAGGTTTTTCGAACTATTTAATACCATGGGCCCAATATGTGATAAACAGGTATACATCTTTAACTTGGGTCATGTGTTGCACTGCATAAAAGGCCTACTTTTATTTGGTATGAAATTCAGTTTTTTAAACATAAGCTTAAGGCACACTTTAGCCAGAAGCTCAAAAGACTGTGATGAGAAAGCACTTCTATTTTTATGAAGTTAAAAAAAAAGTTGGCAATGAAACTCTTGGGGGTGTCTTCAACTTTGACTGTTGAAGAAATTCACCATCCATAGGGAGGTGTAGTGCTGATTATGACTTGATTCTCTCCCAGATTTTTTATATCAGTTAGGTTGCCAAGCCATCGATAGCTGCCACTTGATTTCAGGCAGATAAAGTGCATCTGAATTGTAAATTAAACAAAGGAAAACACAATGATGTACACAGAATGAGTCACACAGGACACTAAGCAAATATGATACAAAATTCATAGGCTGGAAGAAGGAAAGGTGGCTGGACAAAATTTTGTGTTTTTGTGTTGCCATGACAACCAGAACCCACGCTATCCACCTTTTTCTTCAACGCGGAAGTAAGCCTATGGGTGAAACTTCCGGTTCATTAGCCGCTATAGGGAAATGACAAGAAGAATAACAACGTGCACTAAATGGTAAAACGGTTTGCACTACAAACCAGTGTGTTCATAATTAAGATAATACATTAAAATAATATGGTAAGACACACCAATTTCAATATCAAGCAGCAAAAGGAGTGATTCTGTACAGCTAAAAATAGCTGGACGGGGATGAGACCGGAAGCTAAACCCATAGAATTTACAAATGGCCGCGCCCATTTTTACGGCAAGAAAAAG
>NW_015633524.1:2096054-2124106 GCF_001515625.1 Sinocyclocheilus rhinocerous
TGGTATGGTGCCCCCCCCCCCTGCATACTCTGCGTATAGGCAGCGGCGGTACTGTGTCCACTCACACACTCTCATCAATGATTCTTGCTGTTAGCATTGTATGAGAAGCAGCTGCAATAAGAAAAAAAAGAAGAACAACTCTGAGTGGCCAGGGCTCCAGACACTTTGGAAGAGCAAGTTGGACAGTGTCACTGTAACCTTCAGCCACAACAATATCCACCTATAAATAATAACAGATATCAGTACATCATTCATTTTCCATGTGTAAGTGAGTCACTCTCAAAAACAGTTACAGGTCAAACAAGTGGTTAGTCGCAGGCAATTGATGTGTTGTGTGACTCACCAGCATAGCCAGCCAGGCTTTCATTTTACAGATGGCGAGAGACAGACGACAAAGTGGAGAACCTTCAGATCTAAAGTGGGAGAGGATGGTGCAGGCTGGAATGTCCACCTAACAGATTCTTGTGTGACAGAGCTATATCTGTGATTCATATTTCCTTCTGCTGCAAACAGGTACTGTGTGCCTGATCTCAATGTCCTAGATCAAGGTTTTTCGAACTATTTAATACCATGGGCCCAATATGTGATAAACAGGTATACATCTTTAACTTGGGTCATGTGTTGCACTGCATAAAAGGCCTACTTTTATTTGGTATGAAATTCAGTTTTTTAAACATAAGCTTAAGGCACACTTTAGCCAGAAGCTCAAAAGACTGTGATGAGAAAGCACTTCTATTTTTATGAAGTTAAAAAAAAAGTTGGCAATGAAACTCTTGGGGGTGTCTTCAACTTTGACTGTTGAAGAAATTCACCATCCATAGGGAGGTGTAGTGCTGATTATGACTTGATTCTCTCCCAGATTTTTTATATCAGTTAGGTTGCCAAGCCATCGATAGCTGCCACTTGATTTCAGGCAGATAAAGTGCATCTGAATTGTAAATGAAACAAAGGAAAACACAATGATGTACACAGAATGAGTCACACAGGACACTAAGCAAATATGATACAAAATTCATAGGCTGGAAGAAGGAAAGGTGGCTGGACAAAATTTTGTGTTTTTGTGTTGCCATGACAACCAGAACCCACGCTATCCACCTTTTTCTTCAACGCGGAAGTAAGCCTATGGGTGAAACTTCCGGTTCATTAGCCGCTATAGGGAAATGACAAGAAGAATAACAACGTGCACTAAATGGTAAAACGGTTTGCACTACAAACCAGTGTGTTCATAATTAAGATATTACATTAAAATAATATGGTAAGACACACCAATTTCAATATCAAGCAGCAAAAGGAGTGATTCTGTACAGCTAAAAATAGCTGGACGGGGATGAGACCGGAAGCTAAACCCATAGAATTTACAAATGGCCGCGCCCATTTTTACAGCAAGAAAAAGGTGGATTGTTTTGAGACTATTCGGCCTACATTGTAAGGTGTTTGTTTTGCCATTCTCATCTATTTATATTGCTCTAATTGATCTTTACTATCTTGTTGACTACAGTACATACCGAGTTTCATCTAATCTTACACAGCTCCTAGTTTGAATGCTTTATTAACTGGCATTAAATATTCTCTAAATCATTTTTACCTAAAGTTTTGTGTTGTACTAAAGCCAAAACTAATTAAATAAATATTTAGAAAATATTTACTTTCTCTTAAGTTGACAGTGCACACTTTTTTCTACCCACAATAAAGATAACCGTGACAA
Source organism: Sinocyclocheilus rhinocerous (assembly GCF_001515625.1). Taxonomy (NCBI): domain Eukaryota; kingdom Metazoa; phylum Chordata; class Actinopteri; order Cypriniformes; family Cyprinidae; genus Sinocyclocheilus; species Sinocyclocheilus rhinocerous. Next base: position 2,097,760 of record NW_015633524.1, read on the forward strand.
CAATCTTTTCACATATTCTCTTTCTCTCAAATTTCCAAATTTCCAACACAGCAAAAAAATTGTGACCATTAACTTGCACATCTCTCTTGATGTTCAAAGGCTTTGTTTCAGATGCAAAATGCAAGCATACACAAGACATAAAGCTCGCAAAATACAACTCCCTCAAAAAAAAAACAACTGCATCAAGAATTTTAGATAAGCACAAGCCCTTGTTGTCTCTTTTTTCCCTCCTCTCTAAAAAATATCATCTCACTCTGAGAGCAAGGCAGAGTAGTGGGTGGTTTGGGTAGCATCGGACTTATCTGACACAGCCAGAGATAGCCTGAAGGGTGCTATGCTAAAGAGGCATATCCAAAAATTGGTGCTTGAATCAAGCAATGCAGTAGTAGGAGATAGTACCCTCGCTTCAAACTAAAACAAAGCTTACCTATTTAGGAAGAAAACATCTCAGCACATGTCTTGTTTGAGAACATGGTACGGCATGAGTGCAAACAACAGTGATTATGTGGAATGCAATATGAAAATCAAACAGAGAGCATCTTGAATGCGTAGGCCCCATGAGAAAACAGAGATAGTGGGAGCTAGCATACAGGGGTACCTCTATGATAGAGGAGGGGTGTGTTAGAATTACAGATGGAAAGAGTAGGGGGCTCTTGAGGATGCAAGGGGCATAGGCAAAGTAAATCATAAGTGGATCATTTCATTTGGGACGGTCGCAGGCGCCAGTGTTGAAAGGAGTGTTTACCACTCTGCAGCCCCTCGGTGGAGGTATTAAGGAGCCCCACTTTAAAAAATAGGCCATCTGTATAGTGCCAGCCACTTCACTAGAAAAAGAGCCAGAGCCAGTTTAGATCACCACGATCTAAAAATTCACATCTGAAGATTCCCTGCTTTTCCGAGGTGCGGCAAAAATAATTACCTAGTACATTTTGCATGAAAACCCTAAAGGGGGTTCTAGAGAGGCTCAATGGTAAGTGCATCGTTCCTCAGTTGATGACTGCTGTGGTACCCTTGAGCAAGGCACTTAACAACTATAAGCTCCAGGTGTGCTGCAATATAGATGAATTTATGTTTCGGCGCACAGGTTACATCCAAAAGCAAAAACAGATGACCGGTCAGTCAAAAGCTGCGTCTGAAAGCTTAGGCAGCTGACTTTCTGCCTCTCTCCTATGAAGGTACCTTACGAAACTGATTTTGGACAGACTTCTGAAGCAACATAATGGTTTAACGATCTACAACAAATCAGAGAGAGCTTTGATGATAACTAAGTGAACAATTATTAATTACTAAAATACTAATTTATTGCTAGAAATAGTTGAGAAAAAGTGGAAAAAGTTGGTCAGAAACATACATTTGCACACAAACTGACCACAAATCACAACTTCCAGATGCCATATTTCTTTTTAGCTTTTTAACTGTCACAGAATGGAAAGCAGAGGATTATGGGACATCTATAAGGATACATTTATGCTACCTTCAAAAATTCATCAGATAAAGGCATCTCAGCAGACAGGAAGAGAAGTTAACATTGGATTCGTACATGCCTTGATGCCTTCCTACCTTGGAATGAATTCTTCAAAAGCAGCATTTTTTTAAGCTTTCGGATGCAGCTCAAGTGTAAGTAGTACCCTGATTTCAGGTACAGGACTAATAAGTCTTTATTTATGTATTTTTTGCATACAGAAAGTATTCTCGTAGTTTCATAACATTATGGTTGAACCACTGATGTCACATGGACTATTTTAACAATGTCCTTGCAACTTTTCTGGTTCCCTTGAATGTTTCAGGGACATTGCTTACTATGCAGGGTCAGAAAGCTCTCAGATTTAATCAAAAATATCTTAATTTTTGTTCCAAAGATGAATGAAGGTCTTACGAGTTTGAAATGACATGAGGGTGAGTATAATTAATGACAGAATTTTCATTTTTGGGTGAACTATCCCTTTAAGGTTTTGGAAGAAAACATTTCAGGATTTTCCTCCATCTAATGCAGGTGAAAGGTGCTCACCATAAACCATTTTTGACCGTCCAAAATCCATATGTAAGCATCTTCAATGTCCACATGATTCCAGATGACAAACAAAAGTCTTCTCTTTTAAACTCCAAATGCTCACCTTTGTCCAGCTCAATTTAGTTCACAGCTCGTGTGACGTATTTTCATGTTTTAAGCACAGCCTTTGTCCAACTGAATGTGAGAACAGTTGTACAAAATTGTATGAATTACACCTGAAATAACATTGTTAAAATAACCTAATTTTATTTGGTAATAAACTGACTGAAACTCAATATTTAGAGACATAACCCTAAATATAATGAAGATGTTAAAAGCTAGACCTGCTGGAGATAATGATGGTTTAGAGAGCTACAGCTAATGAAAATAAAATTCAAAATTGCATCTGGGGCCAAAGAATTGCAAGTTCCAGCGAAATTGTACATCAGCTTGGCACTATACTTCAAATAGTTCACAATGAGACCCGTGAGACCTACAAGACACTGAGCCCCAGTCACAGGGAATAGTCATTACCTGCAAAACCACACTTGGTTATCTCACCATTCTGACGGGAGGCAGGCTTTAGTCCCAGGGCTCAGTTAAGTGCATGCTCCCAACAGGCCTTGGCAGCAGACAAGACATCGCAGACATTGAAATGATGCATGAAGGATTATATGGCCGCCAAACAACACTTCCAGTGATGGGTTAGACATGTCATCCTCCCACTCTGTCCAGGGACAATGTTTTTCGACCTCATTGCCATTGAGATTGCTCTCTGAGCACTTCTCTTGACACAAAGCCGCCCTAGATTTGCTCAGAATAAGCGTTCCTCATGAGCTTGCTCTCTTGCGAACCACGTAGGCCAATTATAATTGTAGTTGTCATAGCACATGGTAAACTCTAGAGGTGAACAATTTATTGTTTTTTGATTAATTTGTACTGATAGAAGCTTATGGAACTATCATATATTGGCTTATGGATAGGGTGGCCATATGTGCCATTTATACGGGACACATCCTGACCATGATTTTTATATTGCCTAAAACATCCAAAGTAGATTGACCAATAACATGCAGGTATTGTACATAATCAACCAATCGTGGCGTGAGAAGGTGAGAATGATCAAAGCGATGCAAATACGCGCATGTGTTTGTCCGTTCGTTCGACTTGAAGCTGCGCACCTATCGTTGTATGACACCAAAGTACCGTGAGAGCGATTTGAAAGCATAAGGAGCCGTCTGCTCTGCTCTCTATAGCTCTCGTGAAATAATGTCATACAACGATCGATCTGCACAGTGCTAACAGCCAAAACCTGGATATTTTAGTCAATATAGAAATCCTGGCAAGGGTGCGTCCCGTAAAAATGGCCCGTATGGTCACCCTACTTATGAATAATATAGACATATTCCCTGAAAGCACATGCATTGCATCTAGAACTTGATATAATATGATACAATATTATATGATGTGCAGAGAAAAAGAAAAGTGTAAATATAATACTGCATTACCAGACATTTATGATGGGCGCTACTGTTCACATGTGTTATACAAGAAGGGTTACTTTACGGTGTTAATATTGCAATATGTTATAGAAGACTGAAAACGTATATATTTTGTTTCTCTTATCTGTGAGTCACCAGGAATGAATTTCAAAACTCTGATATATTTTGGGATTGTTTGTAGTCAAAAGGTCTCTTTTTCCTGGTTATTCCAGGAATTTCTGGTTGCACAATAAACTACTCCTGGGATGTCATACAGGTATAATTTAAAATCATCTTGTTTCCTCACTGTAGTTATGAGCATTGCCAATATCCAACATGAAGTTCTTGTAAAAACTGAATGCTGGCAAATACACTAGTCAACATTTGAAGTGGATCAAAACTAGTGGTCGACCGATATGGGTTTTTTGACAGCCGATACCGATGCCGGTATCTTGGAAAGCAGGGTGGCCGATGGCCGATATAATTTTATTTATTTTAATTCATATTTAAGAAATTTGAAATCATTTGAAAATGGATTAAAAATAAACGTGTAAAATAAACATACTTATACTCTAGAAGACAAATTATTCTTCACAAATAGATAAATATTTAATACAAATATAATTAAAAAGGATGTAAACACTGTAACCAACAGGGCACTCAGTAGCCTATTCTGGGAAGTTTGTGTGCATTGGGAATCATGTTTTTTCAAATAAAGCCAAGGTAACACTCATTTTACATATAGCACACAGTGAAAATGACATGAATATGGCAGTGGGCAAATGCATAAAGCCCAGCATAATTTGAAATCAGTCACGAGTTTAAAGTTCGTCGATCGCGCGTCTCCAGTGAAGCTGAACTCTCCTCCTGTCCGTATTGAATTCGCACAGACCGACCGTCACACCGTCACAGAACAATGCGATCATGCAGGTCACATGCACACTTCAAAAGATCTCACAACTAGATTTGACTAAGTTTGCAAGGTTTGTGAAATTTAATTTTCATTAGCAATTCAAAGATTTGTTTAAATGATGTAAATGCGTATGCAAACGAGAAAGTATTATAATGTTTGCCTTTCTATTACTAATAATATTAAAGCAATTGTTATAATAATTTTAATTCCTTTGTTTAACAGCTCTATCTGACTATTAGATAGACTTCTATCCGTATTAGACAGAACTGAATGACAACAGCGAACAAGAGGGAGAATGTGAGCTGTGTGCGCTCAGGCACTGCTGCAGCCGTTCTCTGCGCCGTCAAAATAAAAGTCCCGCCTCGAACACATCGGCCAAACAGAAAAACTTATCGGCCGATGCCGATATTTGAAAAATGCCAGATATCGGCCGATATATCGGCCTTGGCGATATATGTCGGTCGACCACTAATCAAAACCTTTCATCAAAGTTGTCCTAAAACCAAAATGCGTTCTTGTCTTAGGACAACTTTGATGAACTTTTTTGATCCACTTAAATTGTTGACTACTGTATATCCACTTGACAAGCTGTCCGTCAAAAACATTTATAACTATTGGGGTATGAATTTAAACTTTAAAGGTAATTTCCCACATCACCCTCTCCTTCCACAATGAATGCTCTACCGTCCTTGTTTCATTTCCTCAACCTTCCTGAATCTGCCCTCTCCAAAGATAAAAAAGAACGGGTCACGATAAAAGAACCGAAGAGAACTGTGGCGACCGCCCTGGTTGTGAGGGAGGTGAGATGACCTTGATACGCAAATAGACCTTCTTAAGCCACTAAAGATATTTATCATACAGTGGGCCATTGGCAGGAAAGTAGATGGGTTCTGCTTCATTTAATTATCATCGTCTGTTAGAAATTTTTTAATTTTCCCACAGCCGGTAGGTTTTAAAGGAGGTTCAAACGATTGCTCCTCAAAAGAAGGAAAGTCATACCGGTTTAGAATGACATAAAGGCGAGTAAAAGATGACAAGGTTTTAATTTCTGGGTGAACTATCCATTCAAGCACAATGAACCTCTGCCTGAAAAAAGGAATAAACAGCCGTTAAAGCTGACAGCACCCTTTCTTTACTTACATATGCGCTTGACATTTGAGGTTCTGCTAATTCTACCCTTGCGTCGCTGCACTATAATCATAATCAGCGGTATTCTTCTGCTCAAAACTGAGCTTCTGAACAAGTAGCATGCTCTAGCCCACCATGCACCATGTACTCAAGAGGTGAGAGCCTCATGTGTGCCTACTGGGCCAAATGCCTGCTCAAGCCATGACATGATCCTAATCGACATGAGCACACGGGAGGGCTCCAGCCCAGGGCCGAGAGCCAGACACGGAACACAAAGACCAGCTCTCCCATTCCGCCATCTCCGAGCGCCTTACAAACAATGCCCGGTCAGGAAAACAAGCCCTCAATATCAGTCCACAGCTGTGCTTTTGTCTCTCTCTCCATCCGTCAGAGACACACCACGCAGGCTTAGACACCTACGCCGTCGCCTCTGCTGCACTCTGCGACGGAGAGAGCTTGTTTATCACACCAAAGCATATTGCCGATGTCCTCGTAAGGCGAAGGGGGTGAAAGAGAGAGACAGGAAGATAGAGAGATGGACACAAGAAAAGGGAACGAAAGAGAAACAGAACAAATAGAGGCTGTGAAAAAGATGAATAGAGAAAGAGCAGCAAATAAAGCGAGGGAGAAAAGACACAGTAAAAACGCTGAGATAGAGAGCAGGAGAGAGAGAAATGGAGCGAACGCATTGGAAAGCACATAATGGAGGGGACAGAGGCTAATTAAGGAAGGCCGGATTAATTAGGCTTTCAGTCTGCATGCCTCTCATTCTCCCACTGTGTTTCCTGCCAGTGCCACCCTCCATCCCCTCATAAAACATGCCACATTGTTGTTAGATGGATTTTAAGGCTCCAGTCTTTGGAATGTACATGAGTAATTTCCAGTGGGAACGTAACTTTGTTAGCTATGTAGGCAAATACAAGGTAAGGCTGGGTGGAATGATGCTACTGTATATAATATGTGATGGGAGAAATGTGTTAAACATGCTATAGCGCTTATACCACTACATATCCACAACGTAATTAAAAAACTTGACGCCAAGCGGAAAATTATAGCCTGAGGCAGCAGGTTTGTGTATCGCTCCATGAGGTAGTTGGCGATTTCAACCCTATAGCATCTAACAATTTCAAAATGAAATAAAGTTAGAGATGCATAGATATTAAAATTCTGACTGATACTGGCAAGCTGATAATTGTACATAACTGATAAATAACCAAATTTAAATTCTATTAAATATGAAAAATAAGACACTAAAAACTAAAACCAGTCAGCTCGGTTAAATATGAAAAATGGATAATCATTGGATATTCAAAAAATTATATTTAAAGATTAGATTTAGTCCAAATGCAAAAATAGAGGAAATGAGCATATATAATCTAATATCTAATATTATTTGATATTTATTCAAATAAAAATCCAATAAACAATATGTTACAGATACACTGCACATCCTTGAATTATCTTTCACTTAAATATTTAGCTTATTAAAATTCACCAATATAGACACAAAACCACCACTCTACGAAATGTCTCAAACCATGACATAAAATTTTAGTCATATGTCCACCTTCCAAAAAAAAAAAAAGGTAATAAATTAATGACACGACAAAGACAATTAAAGTTGCAATAATTAAAAATGTATTTTCTTCCTTGTGATTAAACTTTATTGTACAGAGTACAGTACAAAGCCAATTAAATACAGAAGTTTGCACAGCTGATATCTTGGACATTTAGCATGAACCGTTGACATTAACTATGTACCAGTGGAATACGTGATGTTTGCTCATGTCACAAATCCAGTAAAGCATGCTAAAGAGATTTGTGGGAGTTCAAATGTGAATGAACCATTGAATTACTGTCACTTTTCGGCCAAGGGTGCTTGCACTCCACTAGACTGTCATTTACAAAAGCCTCCAAACAACATCTATGTTTTAAACAGACGACTTGGACCAGCCCCCATGCAATCCAATTAAGAACTAAATCACTCCAACTCTGTTTTTCATAACACTGAGTTACAAGAGGCCATCTGGGACACAAAACAACCCTCTCTCACAATCCCAAATACCCCCACCCAAAAAAACACTCTCGCTTCTCAATGGCACTGTTTTCATGAGGGGCCACTTTTGCAGCGAGAGCCCTCATCGGTTCTGTTCCTCCTCCCTGCTCGATGAAGCAAACGATGAGGACCCTTCAGCCCTGCTCACTATGCAGGATCCTTGGCCAAAAATGACAGGCACTGATGGGCATAAATATTTATCAGGTGCCAAAGCTTTGCCAACCTGAAGATGCTGGGACAAAAAATCAGAAGGGTTGAAGAAAAAGCATGGTTATCCGTTTCATGATGATTGACGTCAAGACTTGCTATCAGAAAGTCATTCTGCAGGGGGAGGCTGAAATGCCCTTGTGCCAGGCTGCAGGCTCAAGTTTATGATAATCCCAATAAATTATAATGTACTCTGCAGACATTAAAAAGCATGATTGGTGCTAAATTAAATGGGCTGTGACTCTCAGGTCACAGTGAGATGGATCTGTTCTTCTAGATTCTTTCTCATCCCATCTCTCACTTCTTTTACTATCAGAGAAGATGCTTGCCTTTTTCTGCTAGACTCAATTAGTAATGTTCATGTGCAGTAGGAGAGAGAGGGCTAAGCTGTGCCACTATATTTAAACTGTCCTCTAATCAAAGAGAAATGTGCTAGATGTGCAATTAATACTCCTGATTGTATTTCAGGATGTATGCTATCAACTGAAATTAGAAGAATGCATCTATAATAGAAACATACAGAGACATCTTCTTACAAAAGGAGAAAAAAGTGGTCCAGTGACAATTTCAAATAAAAATATGTAGATAAACAGAATAGAAAAATACATTTAATTAAAACATTAAAAATGTGCTTTGATATAATTTTTTTTTTTGGTCATGATTACAGGTAGCTGTATGTTCTTTCCCTTTTTAAATAAACCATCACTACTGACATGCTATTTATTTAAGTGATTATTTCTCATTTCCCATGTTTAATGCTGAACTGAAAAACATTTTTATTCGTGACCCTGTTTGCTGAAAAAAGAAAGTTAGCTTTTTTGATCAGCGAGCAGAATGAACTTAATTGTGTGTGCATTTCTCCTACTTCACCTTTCCTTCTCTATTTTAGTCCAGTTGTCCAGTTTTTAATTCATGAGCCCATTCTGAACTGCTAACCAGATTTGTGGTCCAAACGTTAATCTCCAGCAGGCACTTTTGTCTGTTTGGGGGGAGGTGGGGATTAGTCCATTTTCATTATTTGCTGAGGTCAAAGGTACTGTTCAACACCAATTTATTAACTAAAATTTGTTGAGTCTAATGATGATTAATGCCCTTGTTGTAGGCCTTTCACTGTTATACAAAGCAAATTTCTTGTTCTTTTTTTTTTTCTACAAAAGCAATTAGAGCAATTTTAAATCCACAAAACACATCACGGGCTGACAGGTTAAGCTTTTAATGCAAATGTGACAGCAACATAATGTACAATATGACAAAATGTGATGGTACTGGCCTAATTGCTCACAACTAAAAAGAATTAATATTGAATGAGGCGCCTTCAAAAACACGCTTGATTTCAGAGCCTCCATGACCAACACATATACACACACGATAGCTCCAATGGGCCTGGCAGAATGACACCCTCGTTCCTGCACTTTTGTGAGTATTTTATGTTTTATGAGAACATGTAATGAGGTATAAGCTGCAATGTAAAGATAACTTATGGGTTTTGTGACATCTCCCAACAACTACAATAATAAATACTGGAAATGGAAAACTGTGACAACTTTTGTAAAGGTCAAATATTAAGCTGCGTGTGTGTTTTTAGTACAATCATGTACTTTTAAAGAATGTTTTATTAATCAAAATTAATAAATCATGACTACAATAGCAAAAAAAACAACAACTGTACAGTTCTAGTCTGCTATAGCATGATGACTGCTCAGTAAAATAAAGTTCATCACCTAAATAAATGGATTGAATGTGTACTTCATCCGCAGTTGAGCCTTTATGAGTTCTGACGATAAAGACCCTCGGTTGATCTAAATCGATCGAAGAAGACATTAGATCTTGGCATTATATTTTACGATGAAAGATGGCCAAATCGTATTTCAGTTTAACAGAGAACCGCTTTCAAGGTGAGGTCAGAGGACAATCCCTCTTAGCAGTCTCTTCCACACCTTTATGCCATTTGTGATTCGCAACAGAAGCGATGTAAGGCATGAGGAGAACACTGGTTTTCAAGACAGGAGCAATCTGAACTGTGTGTTTGAATCTAGTCTTTTGGCTTGATGTGAAAAGCCCGTAAATCAGGTGCGCGTGCGGAATACCAAATCGCAGGAGAGAGAATAGAACTCATCAATCATGGGTGACGTGCGCTTTGCTGCACGGGAGGGAAGCCAAACCACATTAGTGTTGATGCAGCAATGCTGTGGTATGGAGGATGGCAGGGGAAAAAAGGAGGCAAACAATTCAGAATTATAGACTATTAATAGAATTATAGACTATTAATGGAAAACATTATGGAAACAGGTCAAGTAAGTGCACTCGATGTGAGGCCTTTTGACGATTATGGACTTGACAGGTTCACCCTAAGCAATAGTTAGCAAGGTATTATTTTGAAATAACTGTCAATGGACAAAATTACTTTTACTGCCAGAGGGTAAAGTTACGGTATCTGCTAGCAAGGGCTAATAAGGTCATGCTAACAAGCCAAACCTTGACCCTTTGGTCAAGCACACCATAAGACAAACTGTTTTCTTTTTCAGTTGTTCTTTTGTGCTGTCAAGACCTATCATCACAATGGAAAAAAGGGACACGTTTTGTGCAAGAGACTTAGGGATTTGCATGTAATAATGAAAAAAGTTTGTTCCTTGACTTGGGGAAGTCACAAGAGAAAAACATGCCAATCTGCTGGACTCTGATGTGCACCTCTGATCTCTCAAAAAATGCTTTGAGGTGGCAGATCAGAGAAGGGGCAGGGACCCATGTGCAGAGGTCAACATCGCTGTCAGGATGTCATTCTGTGTGTGCCTTTGTGTTCTTACCCACCTTTATAGTCTTCTCTTCCTGTGACCTGATTTGTCATACCTGTTTACCTGTCTAGCATGTCTTCCTGCCTTCCTTGTTTCACTCAGCCCTGTCTTGCTTGCCACCAGCATATATGCCCTATTATGGCCCTGCCAGAGGCAGTGTCTGCCTCTAATGACACCTTACTGCACTACTGACAGGTTTCTTAGTCCGAAGGAGTAAAGGTAGCACCTGCCCCTTGGGAAAAGCAAGAACATATGTAAATATAGCCATGTACAAACCACGCACAAAATCGACTCCTTAAAAACTGGCAATTGACCCCAGCTGTCAACACACGATGTCAGCGGAGTCCTGAGTGGCAAACTGGGAAAATTAGTATTTTGTAAATTGGAACTGTAGATTGTGGTGAAGTATAAAAGAGGATGATCTAAAATGAGGGAAAGATGATTCAAGAGGGAAGGATGAGTGTGAAGCAAAGATAAGAGGCTAAAAAAAAAAGGTATGAAGCGATACTCAAGGAAGAAGTCAAAAAAGAGCCCTTGGAGGATAAAGTGGGGGTGTCATTAAATACATTCTCATAGCCCCAGGAAGATCACTAGGAAAAGAAGAGTGAAAATGGAGAGAGCCATTGTGTTTCACACTACACTTTGCGCTGTTTCACACTATGTGTAAGGATCAAACAGTATTGAAAGAACCAATAAGTGTAAAGGAGTCAGGATTAGAAGGATGGTTAGAAGGTTTTTTCATTAACAGGATGTGTTTGAAGTTCCCCATAGACAAAACCATTTCATTACGGTCTTGGGAGTCGCTGAGCGTACATATGTTAATGAGGACAAATAAATAGTAGAGGAAGTTTGTCATCCTGTGATTACTGTAACTAAAATTTTAAAAGAATCATAAATCTCTTTGGGATAAAAGAACAAGCAAGAGCCTGCATGACAAAGCATATTAAAAACCATCCTATCACCTTCAAGTAGATGCTTCACAGGTAGAAAAAGGTATTGCAGGTAGACGTATCAGTGTAAAAATACAATGTCCTACCACACCCCAAAATACAACTGCTCCTAAAAGACAAAAAGTCAACTGAATTAACAGGACTTAGTAAATATGCACTAACAAATCAATATGCAATTGTAAATTCACACCTCATCCAGGGTTAAACAAACCACACAATGTGCCAAAAACATTTCAAAAACATGTCATTCCTAAAATATCCCTGCCAAAAACATATCTCTCCCACACATACTTTTATCCAACAATAACAATCTAAAAAAAAAAGGCATTAAAACAGCTCAAGAAGTGAAGGACCTTCTTAAAAGCAGTTACAAAATGTACCTTGTTTCACGCCAAATCCAATGGATAATAAGCTTTGTGGAGTCTTACCTCACATTCTCTGGAGCCAGAGATGGTGTAGGTGCATGGCCCGGTACCATTGACCAGCACATCCGTGCCCTCTGTGTTATTAGGCTTGTAGTCCACATAGTACTCCTGCAATGGTGTGCTGAGTGTGCGCTCTGTCTCCCGTGACTTTTTCCGACGTTTGCGAGCAGCAGCCGAGTTTTCCTGTAGCTGCTTAACACTGCTTGGATAGCGCTTCCATGACACATAAATTACGAGGAGGATCATGGCAACCGACAGGAAGAGGGCAACACTTCCTGCCACTATCTTGTGGAATGATACGGGTTCAAAGTCTTGCTCAGGTGGTGGGACAGCGGGCTGAGAAGGTGCAGAAGAGGTGGTATCTTCCAAAGATGTCCCCTGGCCCCTTCTGCTGTCTCCAGATTTTAGAGTCGGGATGAAAGAGCTGGCTGGGGTCTGGGCAAAGGCGACAAAAGGGGTAGAGGGAACAATTACAGTTGATGGCATAGCAGGGGCAACCCTACAAACCCCATTGGCGTCAACGGCATCCATAACCTTCTCCCCTTGGACTTCTTTGGGTGATGCACAAATCATATTAATTTCTTTGTTTCCACGGAAGGTTCTCAGCCAGGCCACCAGTGGGCACACAACTGGTCCACAGTCCCACATGTTTCCTGCCAGACTAATTGCTGTCAGAGAGGTCCAGGCATCCACAGCTTCTTGAGACACATTGACAAGCTTGTTTGAATCCAGGTTAAGTGTCTGCAGATTCGGCATGGCCCGGTACACCTCTGCATCGATCTCCTGAAGGTCATTTCCTGAAAGGTCTAGCTTCTGCAATGATGTCCAGGTCCATGTAAGGCCTTCACTCATGGTCCTAATGCGGTTCCACTGTAGGTAAAGAGCACGCAAGTTATAGAAGCGTGGAAAGTTGAAAAAGTTGATTTTAGAGAACTGGTTATGCTCAATATGCAGCTCAGTTAGCTTCATCAGGCCGGACATTGAATTGCGAGTAATGCTGCGCAGTCGGTTGTAGCCAAGGTCAAGGAATTCAAGATTACGGCAGTCTTGAAAAAGGCGAGAGGGAAGATTCTTAAGGGAGTTGGAGCGCATGTGCAAGCTGAGTAGCTTGCGCAGTCCCTGGAACTGCCCTGGTTGTAGAGCTTGTAGCTTGTTATAGGAAAGGTCCAGATTCCTCAAGTTTGGTACCAGGTGAAATGTGGTGTTATGTAGCAGTGTGATCTTGTTGGAGCTCAATATTAGCTCTTTGAGCCTCCGTATCCCTTGAAAAGCACGTGCATCCACATTGGCAATGTAGTTGTGGTCCAGGTACAGCCAAATGAGCTGGTTGAGGCCAACAAATTGGCCTGCCTTCAGGATTGCTAAGCTGTTATACCGCAGAGACAGGCCTTGACAGCCGCCTGAGAGGTTCTTGGGAACATCACGGAATGCGCTAGACTCACAGTATACGATTTTGCCATCGCATCGACAGCTCCGAGGGCAAGGACGCTCACCAAAGCAAGGGGTGGCAGACAGCCATGCCTGCATTAGCAGTGGCACCATGAACCAGCGGTGCCTCATGGCAAAGCCTAAAATGGAAAAAGAAAACACTACTTACTTCCTGATTATACAAATACACAAATTAATAGGGTTTTACCTAAATCGTGCTACTTAAAAAGGGATTTATTTAATTAAACTTGTATTCAATGAGTACATACAGTATTAGTCACAATAGTGGGCAAAAGTAAATCAAACAGCAAGAGAGTTTGAAACACATTTGAAACAGCATATTCACTCTCCCTGACAGAGTATCTCTCTCACTTTTTTGGCGCAGATTCAATCATGATCCTATTAGGGAGCTCTGATGCATTGCAATGTGTTGAATCGTGAAATGTGCAAAATGATGTGCATCATATTGTGAGGTAGTTGACAATACCCTGCCCTAATTATTGAGCAGTTACAAAGCAGAGATTAAGACGACTAATGAGAGAAGAAATATTGTAATTGTTCTGTGATTATAAACCCTTGAAATATTAAATTTATACAGCAATATGATACCACACAGGACTCAATTAACAGTGGTGATTGTGCAAATCAATCCAGTCATGCTATGTTGTTTAATTCTTCTCTCTGGCAATGGCAAACATGCTATCAGAGCAAGCCAGTCCTCCAATAAGCTTGGACACAAGCCCACTACAGTATGAAAGGAAATGTCCTGAGAGATATTCCTCGGCCATCCTATTAGTCCCTAATTATAATCTAAATGATTGTCAGTCAACCAAATCAGTTATATTTGCCTGGCTGCTCAGTGACTCTGCTATCAGCCTTTGTTCATCTTTCCTTAATACACAAAGGAAAGCCTAGGTGTTGTTATTGTCAAAATAAATGGGGGAGGTGGGGGGTGAAGCGAGGCATTATATCAGCAGTAAATTCCCGACTAAACATTGGCTCAAGAGGTTAGAGGTCTGGGTAAAATACACATGTTCTTTTTGTGAAGGTCTTGGCCAAAGCCTGGACATTTTCCAGTAATGGGATTTTATCATTTGTGCTGCATCTTTCTGGCTTTCATGCCTACACTGTGTTGCTGTAAAAGGGTTTCAATTATATCCCTGATGCATAAACTTTTACAAAGCTTGCTAGAAATTACATTTTGAAATGAAGTTCCTAAGGCATTATATGTCTGTACGAGATGAAGAATGTGGCTATGACACATTAATATTGTCATAAGAATTCATGAAAGTGGTTATGAAATATCAAAACATCCATTTTGCCTGAAAGCAAAATGACTTCAGACCCATCCAAACAACATTTTAAAACCATATGCATGGAATTGAACGGTTTAGATTAATCAGTACTGTTCCAGTAATTCTGCCAGATGTTCTCTGAGGTTGAAAAGGAGAAAATATTCATAAAGTACTCTATTTAACAGCATATCAGAACCAAACATTTGAATGGTCATGAACTTTATTAATACACCTCCTGTTCATGATTATAATATAGAGTGGCCTCAAAAAATTACTTCCATTATACCTACAAATGGATGAAATCACTGCACAAGACAACTAAATAGCAAACCCTCTTCTCAACAAATGATGCTAGATCTCAGATTTAACTACACATTTCTTAGCCATTTTTGCAATTAGTTTTAATCAGCTGATAAGATTGGCCAAGTTGATAATCAGAAAACGTCTGAATAACTGTCTTAATTTAGAAAAGCATATCTCTTCTTATCACATCATGTCAAATCTAACAAACGTCTAGGCTATTTGTGAGATGTTTTGTTTTTTGAAAAGTTTGTGCCATCTTTCCTTTCCAAAAAAAAAAAAGCCACTTGATGTGATATTTTCTTATTTATCGCAATGAACTTCTTATATTTCTGCATGTCTGCAGTGATTAAAAAAACAAAGCAAAGAGGTGCCGATATCCATGAGTGTACAGTTGCCAACAACTGATGCACAAGCAGGCTGCGGTACAATAAAGTAATTACGTCACTGGCTCCCATTCATACTATCCAGACAATCAGACTGTATCAGCTTAATGACATTGCTAATGAAATGATGCTGATAAAGGTAATGATCCAAGATAAGTCTAATGAAAATTTATTTGTAGCAAACTTGCACTGCCACTTTTCTTATTTTAGATACAACTACACCTTTTCCTCTCTTGGTAAAACTGATTTTGCCTCTGCACAGGCCTACATACCCTTCACAGTGATGCTCCAAAATTTTTGCCAGGTTGGTTATTTTATGTTTGCTGTCAAAATCTCCCACTACAGTGCCGCAAAGCAGCAAGCATAGCTCATCATTTTACGAGCTGTGGAAGGCAGGTCACATATCTGTCAAATAGCCCCTGTAAAATGATTGAAAGCACATTTATAATCAAGTACTCTAATGTGGCCATGAGAAGGTCTGTGGCTTACAGTTAATCACAGTTCTTAGTTAAATTATGAGTCTAGAAATCATGAGAAATATGTAAGGAATATAACTAGTATGCATCCTTTACCAAATGCAAATGAAACAGATTAATATCTAAAGACACTGTTAACACTGATCCAATGCATACTGATTGTGTCCTCATTGTTTTCTGTCAATACATAAAATCTGTTGTGTCGCCTTCCTTTGATGATGAAGAAATAACACAGTTGCTCAAACAAGCTAATTATGCAAACTGAACAACAATTCATTAAGCGCTCCAGACATTGTATGCACACTTGCGTTGCATCTTGCTGCACATCGCTAACGAATAACAATCAGAGCAGGTCACATATCTGTCAAATAGCCCCTGTAAAATGATTGAAAGCACATTTATAATCAAGTACTCTAATGTGGCCATGAGAAGGTCTGTGGCTTACAGTTAATCACAGTTCTTAGTTAAATTATGAGTCTAGAAATCATGAGAAATATGTAAGGAATATAACTAGTATGCATCCTTTACCAAATGCAAATGAAACAGATTAATATCTAAAGACACTGTTAACACTGATCCAATGCATACTGATTGTGTCCTCATTGTTTTCTGTCAATACATAAAATCTGTTGTGTCGCCTTCCTTTGATGATGAAGAAATAACACAGTTGCTCAAACAAGCTAATTATGCAAACTGAACAACAATTCATTAAGCGCTCCAGACATTGTATGCACACTTGCGTTGCAAAAAATGTGCACACATACCACAATGCATGCACATAATGTGCATCTTTTCCAACAGCACATGCAAGTATGAAATCTACAAAAGATTATCAACTATCTGTGCACGATCTCACTATCAATAATGCACAGGCACACTCTGAGAAATTGCCTTGCTGCCAAAAAATGAGGTTCAATTAGCATTCCAGTGTTAATCAATGAGTTGGCATCAGTCTGCTCTTTAAATCAGTGAGAGATGAAGAACAGAGATAGGCCAATAATCAGTCTGACCAATATTTTTACCAATATTCACACTTTTCAACTCAATTGGTTGTCAGGTTTATGGATGAATGGCACCATTTGGTGGATCACAATTGAAGAGCACCTAACAACAGCATTTATAAGTAAATAATAACATTATTTAATATATTGTTTGGACATTCAACTTTTTAGATTAGGACCATTCATTCTCGATTGAGAAATATGTTGCTTAACATGATCTACATATAATGTCATAAATAACAGCAATAATGTTTTATCAAGTTTTTTAATAAAAACGTTTTAGAATCTCGTTTTAAATATTTTACAATTATGTATTAGTAGCAGAATAAATATTAAATAAACCACTCACACATAATGTTGTTTTGCTGTAGTACAGTGATCATTTAGGTATTATTGTAAAAAAAAAAATCAGTTATACATATTAGTTATCAGACTCTTAAGCATAAAAAACAATGCCTATAGGTCATAAAACACTGAATAAATGACCATCAAATAAACGAACAGAGGGATACACTTGACTGTGCCTAAACCAGAATCAAACCACTGAGCTGAAGTGAACGCACGGTCAAATTTGAGCAAGAAATATGTGTGATTATCAAATGTACAATAAATCGATACATGCAAATTAAGGAGAACACCCAATGAATGTATGCATAAATATGCATGAACATTTTGTGCTTTATCAGAGTAACGTTACATTCAATCTCTTAGTTTTACTGCATGCACACCGTCTGAAGCCAGTTCACATTACACTGCAAAATGAATAAAACTACAGGAAATTTCCCCCCCAATTTATCAACCCATAAAACATCCACCGTGGTTTCCACGTTCACTTAGGACCAAGTGAGAATACGCAAACTTACCCATCACCGCGTCTCAGTCAACCCCTGGCCACAGGTTTTACAGCTTTCTACCGCTCGAGACCCGAAACGGCATGGCACGCGCTCTCTTCAGATGGTTCGGTTCTTCCACGAGCGCCTGTAGTCTTCCACCGCAGAGCAGGCGCGGGAAATCTCCTGACGTCTCTCCTGACTGACCACTGACCATATCTTTCAATTCCCCTCAAAACAAAATTCTCATCATAAGCATCCACTTGAACGGAAAGAATCCATTTTACATCCTAAAATTATACCTCAAGTCACAAACAGAGCCGAAGACGGGCGATTCCAAATCCAAGTTATCTACCACAAATCAAACTTATGGAAATCCCAGCAATCCCCTTCCGCCTCAGTATATTCCATCGCAGCATACTGCGCAAATACTGTCTTTCCCGAAAGGATGATGCTTACCGTAGATTAATCCGTAGATATTATAATATCAGTGTGAATTAGGATGTTTAGAAGATTTCAATCCAGTCCAAAATTACTGCGCTCATAGTATACTGTTTAGAAGTGTTACTCCATCGGGAATGTTTCTCCTCTCCTGTACGGTTCCCGACAGTACAGAGATGCAGCAGGATTGTGAGTGGTTAACCACAACCGCCTGTCGCACCATAACTTTGTCAGACAGCATCCGAATGCCCTCTTCTGGCGAACCGACATCTCCAGCAGCAATCTCTCCCCCTCTCATTTCACTCTCACTCGATATTTCCACTGGAAAACGAGTGGGTGACACAAGAAGTCTACTAGCTCGACTAACGTAAAAGAAGAACAAACAACGATCCAGCTGAAGAGAAATGTGAATTTCTCTACCCAGCAAGACATTATCAGAAATCTCCAAATATTTTATGTTCTGATTTTATGTTCCTTTTTACGCTTTAGATGATTTATGGGGAGATAAATGAAACTATTTTGTTCGAGTAATTCCTGCGTTCTGTTGCACGTGGACATATATATTAATCGTCATACGTCATGACGTGCGCATGTGGTTTTGGATGAAATAAAATGTACACACTGTACAATTTCATATCTCTCTTTCTTTCAACTTCATTTACAGCAGATTATTCATAGCTAATGGATGATTTACCTGTGTATTTTATAATTCTCGTGCTGCCACAGAAGATGGTGGGAAATGTAGTTTGCTCACACAGCCAATAAGATAATTAGCATTTAGCAGCCTTGGGTTCACTCATAAATTTAGATATTGATTTGTTTTTTTGTTTTGTTTTTTTTATTTAGATTTTTACATTTGGTATAACATTAATATACAAGCATACTAAGGTAAATTTTTTAAGTAGCTGTGTTTTAAAAATGGCAAGTCGCTAAATAAAGGATATACTTATCAGTCACCCCTTGTTTTCCAGATATTAAATATGTTTTGTCTAAATATATAATGTTATTAATTATTTTATGAATTATTTCAGATTGTTTTTCATTTGATACAAGCTCACCTAAAGACCCTGGGTTTGATTGACATTGCTGTTATGAATTCCACAATGACAGTCTAATCAATTATTATGGGCTCTCACATGGACTGGAATCTGATTGGCTGTGGTTGTCCTCATTGCAAAGGAAACGTTTGAGTGGCACTGCTATTTCCTGCTTCATCATTAGCGCAACCCTGCAATTTCTGTCCATCAAGTGTCCCCTTCAAACTAACAAGCCAGTTAACAAAAGCATTTAACCTCTCAAGGCTGTGAACTGATTGAGCAAAGCCAATTACTGTGAAGCTGACCATCTTATATATTAAATATTATATAATAGGTGAATGCCTGAATAAGAGAACTGTTGTTGCCAAGAATGAAAGAGGCTTGTGTTTCTAACATCTCCTACCTGTCTTTAAAGAGAACAGCTTATCCCTGTGCACTGAGTCTCAGCAATTGTACAATTGCCTGGAAATCGAGGCCAGGCAGCAGCAGTCTTTAACAACAGTTCAGAAAGAGGTCATGGCAGGAGAAAGTGTGTTCCTGACTATGCTGGTTTATCCACCTCAGGACCACAGATATTTTTTGTAGGTTTTGGTAGATGTTCTCATCACTGCTATGCTATTGCTTAAAGGAATAGTTTACAAAAAAAAATAAAAATGTGCTGAAAAATTACTCACCCTCAGGCCATCCAAAACATCACTTGCTCACCAATGGATCCTTTGGAGTGAATGGGTGCCGTCAGAATGAGAGTCCAAACAGCTGATAAAAAAACATCACAATAATCACAAGTAATCCACACCACTCCAGTCCATCAGTCAACATCTTATGAAATAAAAACAAAACTGTATTTGTAAGAAGCAAATCAATTATTGAGACATTTTAACTTTAAACTGTAGTTTTGGCAACAACAAAAAAATCCATAATCCATAATAAAGTTTTGACCAGTGAAAAAGTCAACCCTCTGTTGTCCTCTCACATCAGGATCCACCAAAATATCTGTTTAGAACTGTTTTGGACTGATTTTGCTTGTAAATACTGCTTAATCTCTGCATATTTCTCTCCTGATTCAGATTTCACTTGTGAAAGCAATGTTATGGATAGATTAGATTTCTATTCTAGCCAAAAGCAATGCAGCCTTTCACTTCACAGGATGTTAATTGATTGACTGGAGTGGTGTGGATTACTTGTGGATTATTGTGATATTTTTATCAGCTGTTTGAACACTCATTCTGACGGAGAGGATCCATTGGTCAGCAAGTGATGTGATGCTAAGTCTTTTCCATGGAAGAAAAAAATTCACATATTGGATGGCCTGATGGTGAGTAAATTTTCATTTTGGGTGAACTATTCCTTTAAGTATTATGAGTGTTTTTAGCAGTTGGCTGCGCAATTAATAGAGCACTCTGGATGGTTGCTATCCAGGGGTGCGTTTCCCAAAAGCATCGTTAGCTAACTATGGTAGATAGTTCCATTGAAATCTATTGGTAACGATGGAACTTGCGACCATAGTTGCTTTTGGGAAACACACCCCAGAATGGTTGCAGGTCTCTGTGATGTTCTGGCAGCAATATATTGTGCTTTCAATGTAAATCTATGGGAGCTTCTTCTTTTTTTTTTTTTTTCCCCGCAAGAAAAAATGATATATTGTGCTTTCAATGTAAATCTATGGGAGCTTCTTCTTTTTTTTTTTTTTGCCCAGCAAGCAAAAATGGAATCTATTAATTTGCATACATTTTTATGAACACTAAAAACTTACTCTGATCAATTGTTGAGCTAGCTGTCATTCCGTAAGTAGGTATAATTGTCAGTTGCACATTTCGATTCACTGCTGTGAATATTACCAGAGGCTGAGACTTCTACCTGGCCTCAGCACTTTTTCAGAAATTGAGCTTGACACCTCGGTCTGTAATGTGAAAACATCATTCCCTGGAACTCTTACTTACATACCTACTGGACTCCAATTTGGCTGATGGGCCGCTCCTTGGCCAGGGTTCAACGAGCAGAGACAATCCTGCTGACAGCGGTGAAACAATTAATGCCCTGTGAAGTTATGATGCTGGCAGCTGCCCTTGTCCCATGTAGTGCTTTCTTTCAGTGCTATCTTTCATTTTGCTGCTTCACATGCTGACATTATAGTTAGATATCTGCCCAGGCTTACATCACGAGAAATAGGAAACATCAAGCTAAATCCAGGGCGTCTGCGATAATCAAGTGTTATTACCATTTTAAAGTATTGACTTAATGTCCAAGAAAACCAATATACTGTATACTCAGGAACAGCAAGTGCAATTGTGTTCTGCAGTATTTTTTATTATATATTTTTAAATATATATCACACAGTCAGCTTATTAAATAAGTACAGCTTGGAAAGAATACAGTTATCTACTGGCCAAACTATTTATTTATTGTTTTAGATCTTGGGGGCAGAAAATTAGGTAGTCAGCAATGGTTTAAAGATCAAAATGCCTAAATGATGGATTTGTTTCTTACAAAAACAAAGCTTTTCATTTAATAAGATATGAATTAGTTAATTGATGGACTGGAGTGGTGTGGATTACTTGTGGATTATTATGATGTTTTTATCAGATGTTTGGACTCTCATTCTGACGGCACCCATTCACTGCAGAGGATCCATTGGTGAGCAAGTGATGTAGTGCTAAATTCTCCAAATACTTTCCAATGAAGAAACAAACTCATCTACATCTTGGATGGCCTGAGAATATTCATTATTGGGTGAACTATTTCTTTATTGTTTATTTTTTATGTAACCATCCAAGTTTGCAATAAAGACTTTAATGGCCTATAGAAAGTTACAGAACTAACAAGTAAAGAAGACTAAATCTGGAACTCTTTGTTTCTTAAAAAAACTAAGTTTCAACCATCAATAATTAATATTATTATTAAATAAAAAAGAAGAAATCTTGGCCCATTTTTTCTTTGCCGAACTGCTTTAAATGTGACAAACCAGTAGATACCAGATACCAGTAGAATACCATTTATTCTAAAATGAACTGCTCTTTTTCGGCCCTCAAAATATTCAGGTCAGAACATTGACTAAACTACTCTAAAACTTGCATTTTTGTTTCCTTTCAGCCATTCAGAAATGCAATTGCTTCTGAGTTTTGGTTTGTTGTCTGGCTGCATCACGCAGTTACACTTAAGCTTCAGCTTACGCACAGATGGATGGATATTCTCCGTAAGAATTGCCTGGTATACAGCAGAACTTATGCTTCCTGCAGTGATAACAAGTCATCCAGTTCCCAAGACAGCAGCACATCCGCACAGGCTCAAGCTGTCACTATATGTTTCACTATAGATATGGCATTCTTGCAGTAGAATGCTGTATTAGCAGTACTCATATATCCATAGGATATTTTCCCAGAATTCATCCAGGGATCATCCAGGTGCAAACATGAGATGAGCTTTGATGTTCCTCTTGGCAAGCAGTGGTTTTTCGCCTTATTGTTCTCTTTATAAGTCGTGAACACTGACCTTATAGCTGATACTAGAGATATCTGCAGTTCTTTGAAAACATATTCTGGGATTTATTTGAAACTTCCCGAACAGGAGCCACAATGCCCTTGGAGAAATGTTGGCAGGTTGGCCACTTCGAACCTCCTCCATTTGAAAGTAATGACTCACATTGTGGTTCAATTGAGTCCAAGAACCTTTGAAATGGCTTTGTAACCCTTTCCAAACTGATATTCTTAAAAAACGTTATTTTCTCAGCGGTTTTTTTTTTCTTTTTGAGGAATTGAATGTGGAGTATGAAGCTTTGAGGTGAGCACTTCTCTTTGGTTGAATGGTTCAATATATATGCAATTTAAACTCAACAGAAAGGCCTACCTGTGTTCAGCCTCCTAAATTTAATTATCAATGAAAATGTTGTTGATTTATGAGGGCAATTACTTTTTCACAGTTGCCATATGGATAATTGTTGACTTTTACTGAGGTTAAATTCGTATTTCATAGAATGAGCTGTTCATGGAAATCCCATTGTGTTGGATGATTTTTAAAAGCATATATACTGTAGAATGCAATATCATATATTGCTATTTATATATCATTTTATGTATTAATATACTATGTCTAAAAGTGATTTATACAAATGTATTTTGAATATTATTTATCTGTTTGTTTTGTTTTGTTTTTTCTCTCTCTGACGTATTTTGACCAATTGTGTATTTCTTTGAATGAAACTTCACTCAAGGTGTAAATGTAAGATTTATGTATTGGAAATGTATTTGGATTACACAGTTTTAACATAAACAAACTACTAAACGTAATGTGATGCATATTTGTCAGACATACATAAATGACACGGGTAAGAAACATGTCAAGGCTGTCAAATCAGTTATTTATTATTATTATTTACAATTATGTATTTAGTTAAAAAGTATGAACATGGATACAGTATAGCTAGCTGTAACAATCAATATTCAATTATTTTAAATGTTGATTGGAAGAATGTAAAGAAATGTATTGAAAATAAATATGTAAACATGGTTATTGTGTATTTAAAGCACATTCAGTTTATTAGCTCTATTACAGAAATCCTACCCATTTTTGTTTGCCTGTTTCATGCATGACTGCTAAATATGCATTGCATTAAGTTTATTAGTTTTTTTTTGTTAAAACCTAAATGAATAGGAATTTCATATGCAATTCAAGTACACAAATATTTATGCCTAAATATATTTTGAGTGTACGCAATTTAAATTTTGTGCAATATATTTTTACATAGTAGAATATAGTGGATTTTCCCTGTATGCTGTAGATAGATAGATCACAGAAGTTCTCAAGAAAATATAAAAATGCTGCTCTCAAAGTAACCAGACTGCTTTGGTGCTGTTTTAGGTAAAAACATTTCTCCCTGGGGTCCAGACCCCCGCACCCCCCTACAAAATAAGGGTACTTTTGTGCTTGATGGGGAGTCTGTGCCTCAGCACTGATGAAAGGCTAGAGACATGCAGCAGTGGTTTTCTTCTATTTGTCTTCTTAACAAACCCCTGTTCAAAAATTAAAAGGTTGAGCAATCACCAGGTGGTGATTGTTGCACTTTCGCCAAACCGTGAAATAACATTAAAGTTGAAGCATCAAACTCGCCAAACTGCGGCAAATAAAATGACAGATGTTTCGTTGGTTTGTTGACAAGACTTGTGAAGTGTGGCGGCACTTCAGTTCGGGAGCGTGTGCATCATTATGCTTGAGTGTGTTTTAGTATGTGTGTGTGTGTGTGGACCTTCCCAAACTTTGCCACAAGCTGTGTCCCAATCTGGAGAGCTGTTATCTAAACCGAGAATCATAGGATGCTGGGATTGGATTTACAGGAAAAGGACATATGGATCCTTTTGTAACTTACTGCAGAGTGAAAAGCATAGATCAGATTTACAAATTAACCACTATGGTCTGAAAGACAACAGCAAACAGCAACCCATCTTTATGTTTCTCTGTAACATTCAAGGTAGAATTACTTTTTGAAATGAGGTATTATATGACATTTTTTATGCCATGAAATAGAGTACTTATTGTAGCGACTACAATTTTATTCTATATCCATTTGATCTTATACTACCATAATAGTTCAAACGGTGGATGATTTCAGTTAAGTAAAATATTAAACGTATTCATTTCTACTGATGTACAGTATATATAGTATTTGAGTTTCTTAATGCTTTATAGCAGTGTGTGTGATGTTCTTCATCTTGGGTGACCAGGTTCATTTATAGCCCCACAGAACCTTGCGGAATCTGAAACCAGGGCGATTTATGGCCTGTGTTTCTGCTGATACAGCCCTGCCTGTCAAAACCATCAGTGTTGAACAAGCGCCACTCATCATAATGCCCAGATATGCAAACAAAACTTGCATGGAGAGACCATCAGAGGAAACAGCGGAAGGAAAAGAGACCTTCAAATAAATTACCTGTCCCATCAGTGTCATAGCAATTATGAAAGGTCATTAAATGATATTGTTTCATATTCCACTCAGATCAAACATTAATTAAATCACATTGAGGGGTGGAATTCAAGCATGGCGGAAGCATTATCTGCGCATTGTGAAGTAGGCTATTTGTGTTTATACTTTCACTTATGTCATTGTGTGTGGTTATCTTGTAAACACTGATTTGAATGCATTTCATTTTGGTCTTTTATAGTTACTAGATATGGGGAATGTTCGCTTTAAGAGCCAGACAAACATTTAGACAGTTTCTTTAAGCTCTTTTTACACTCATTGAGTTTGCTTATCACTCCTTGGCTCTGTTATGAAACCTAGCGAACTGCAAACTTTACAGCATTACAACTCATGTTCGCGATGCCAAAGTTGTTCCAAACACGGCAGTCTTGCTAAAGTCTCGGTGACCAACTCATAGAAAAACACGTCAGAAACTCTGCTGCAGGTAATAAGCACATTTACTATTTTCGTCACTTGATTGACCGGTGTTCAGCGGTCTGAGCCGTGCTTTTAACATGGCGTGTCAAATTAAAATAATTTAAAAAAAACATGTCCAAAGGTGCAGCACTTTGTTTTAATCGTAGACCTTGGCTGCAAACGAAAACTCTAAAATGCTGCCTTCGGAGGCAGCATTCCAAGGCAGGAAGGCATCAAGGCACGTCCGAATCCAAATTCTGCTTTACTTCCTGTTTGTGGAGGTACCTTCTTCTGGTCGAATTTTGATGGCAGCATAGATGAATCCTTCGCTGCCTTTGATATCCCACAATCCTGGATGTAGTGCTAAATTCTCCAAATACTTTCCAATGAAGAAACAAACTCATCTACATCTTGGATGGCCTGAGAATATTCATTATTGGGTGAACTATTTCTTTATTGTTTATTTTTTATGTAACCATCCAAGTTTGCAATAAAGACTTTAATGGCCTATAGAAAGTTACAGAACTAACAAGTAAAGAAGACTAAATCTGGAACTCTTTGTTTCTTAAAAAAACTAAGTTTCAACCATCAAAACTTGAGAGAGGGTGAAACAGCGTTAGACACACACAGTTCAGAGTCTCGCCCAGGTATTGCGCTTTGATTAAGTTGGTTTGACATGTTCCAAACCATTATGTCATTTCCACTATATCAGCTATAAAACTCTCATTTAGTGCTGTGATTTTTTTTTTTTTGCCCTTTTACTACATTTTCTATTATCGCCTATAGTATTTGAAGAAGTAAATGGCTTCATATATATATATATATATATATATATATATATACA